>NC_134689.1:4719002-4966502 GCF_050947455.1 Rhinoderma darwinii | reverse complement strand
AATATAAATACCTTTTGGGGTATCAAGCGAAGGTGTTGGGGTTCAGCGACGTTCTCTTGTATAGAAATCCAATAATAAATCCAGTACTGAGATGAGAGATTGGGGGTCAGGAGGAATCCATCATGATAGGAAGAAGTAAACCTGGGGTTCAATGCAGGGGGACCGGATCCTGGGGGTCAGTGAAGAAGACCAGAGACTGAGTATCAGTGCAGGGAGACCGGAGCCAAGAGGTCAGCGCAGGGAGACCGGAGCCAAGGGGTCAGCGCAGGGAGACCGGAGCCAAGAGGTCAGCGCAGGGAGACCGGAGCCAAGGGGTCAGCGCAGGGAGACCGGAGCCAAGAGGTCAGCGCAGGGAGACCGGAGCCAAGGGGTCAGCGCAGGGAGACCGGAGCCAAGAGGTCAGCGCAGGGAGACCGGAGCCCAGGGGTCAGTGCAGGGAGCCCAGGGGTCAGCGCAGGGAGACCAGGGGTCAGCGCAGGGAGACCGGAGCCCAGGGGTCAGCGCAGAGGGACCAGGGGTCAGTGCAGGGAGCCCAGAGAACAGGGGTCAGTGGGATGGCAGAGGGTCTGCACTCTTCAATGTTCTCTTCCCAAACACCAGAGTACAAATCTCCAAAGCTGTTGGGGATATTTAAAGGATGAAGGAAGTAATTCTAAACTTCCCCGCCCTCACATTCCTTGGTCCAGCAGAGAGAGCAGGAGGGCACAGAGGTCATTGGGCAGCCGGGGCACCAGACGCCCCCTGCAGGAGCAGCACAACAGTCACTTATTGACCCTTCTGCATGGGACACATTGATCACCACATTATATGCGGCGCAGTCCACACCAGTCCGTGAGTTGTATTTTGTATTCTGTCAAGTTGGTAAAATTCCATTCAGCGGTCAGTAATATCTGTTTCTGGGTGACGAACAATATTCCAGATTTTACAAATGTTGTCACTCATCTTTCCTAGAGTCCTGAATGTCATATCGGTCTAGTTATCCAGACATACATATCCCATTCTCATATTTCTGTATAATTAGGGAGATTTGGTGTTCAGTAACTTGGGAAAGCTGGGTATTAGCTCCGCTGTTAACCGCTATGGAGGGAATATCACGGTCTTCATAACTCTACACAGCCGGGTGACAACCCCTGGGGAGCTGTGGTGGTGGCCACGCGGGATGTCACCAAACTCTTCATATAAACAGAGAATTGTGGTTTTATTATCTGACCCATTGGTTACACTGCCCACTAGGACGGTCACCCAGCGGTCCACTGTCTTCATGCAGTTCTGGAATTCTATTCATGAACCAGGAAGCTCAGGATGAATAAAGCTCCAGGTGCAGAGAATGTGACCAGAGGGGGAGGAACAACAGAGGAAAAATTATATTATGTACGAAGAAAACCTGGGACGATCCTCAGTAACGCCGCGATCTATGGAGGAGGCAAATGATATTATCGCTACCTAAACCGTATTATAAACTGTAGAGGCTGTACCACACATGATAGGATTAGATACACAGAAGACAGTACCACACATGATAGGATTAGATACACAGAAGACAGTTCCACACATGATAGGATTAGATACACAGAAGACAGTACCACACATGATAGGATTAGATACACAGCTAGGCAGACAGTATCACACATGATAGGATTAGATACACAGAAGACAGTACCACACATGATAGGATTAGATACACAGCTAGGCAGACAGTATCACACATGATAGGATTAGATACACAGCTAGGCAGACCATATCACACATGATAAAATTAGATACACAGCTCAGCAGACAGTATCACACATGATAGGATTAGATACACAGCTCAGCAGACAGTATCACACATGATAGGATTAGATACACGGCTCAGCAGACAGTATCACACATGATAGGATTGGATACAGATGCTCAGACAGTATCACACATGATAGGATTAGATACACAGCTAGGCAGACCATATCACACATGATAAAATTAGATACACAGCTCAGCAGACAGTATCACACATGATAGGATTAGATACACAGCTCAGCAGACAGTATCACACATGATAGGATTAGATACACGGCTCAGCAGACAGTATCACACATGATAGGATTGGATACAGATGCTCAGACAGTATCACACATGATAGGATTAGATACACGGCTCAGCAGACAGTATCACACATGATCGGATTAGATACACAGCTCAGCAGACAGTATCACACATGATCGGATTAGATACACAGCTCAGCAGACAGTATCACACATGATAGGATTAGATACGCAGCTCAGCAGACAGTATCACACATGATAGGATTAGATACACGGCTCAGCAGACAGTATCACACATGATAGGATTGGATACAGATGCTCAGACAGTATCACACATGATAGGATTGGATACAGATGCTCAGACAGTATCACACATGATAGGATTAGATACACGGCTCAGCAGACAGTATCACACATGATCGGATTAGATACACAGCTCAGCAGACAGTATCACACATGATAGGATTAGATACACAGCTCAAAAAGACAGTATCACACATGATCGGATTAGATACACAGCTCAGCAGACAGTATCACACATCATAGGATTAGATAGACAACTCAGCAGACAGTATCACACATGATAGGATTGGATACAGATGCTCAGCAGACAGTATCACACATGATAGGATTAGATACACAGCTCAGCAGACAGTATCACACATGATAGGATTAGATACATGGCTCAGCAGACAGTATCACACATGATAGGATTGGATACACAGCTCTGCAGACAGTATCACACATTATAGGATTAGATACACAGCTCAGCAGACAGTATCACACATGATAGGATTGGATACACAGCTCTGCAGACAGTATCACACATGATAGGATTAGATACACAGCTCAGCAGACAGTATCACACATGATAGGATTAGATACACAGCTCAGCAGACAGTATCACACATTATAGGATTAGATACACAGCTCAGCAGACAGTATCACACATGATAGGATTAGATACACAGCTTTGCAGACAGTATCACACATGATAGGATTGGATACACAGCTCTGCAGACAGTATCACACATGATAGGATTGGATACACAGCTCTGCAGACAGTATCACACATTATATGATTAAACAGCTCTGCAGACAGTATCACACATGATAGGATTAGATACACAGCTCAGCAGACAGTATCCCACATAATAGACTTAGATACACCATCTGAAAAGACAGTTTCACACATGATAAGCTTAGATACGGCAGCTGAATAGCACGGGGACCCTGGGGGTTATATTAGAGAGGTGTCCTGTACACAGACATGTCCCTCTCGTCACCATTACCGCTGCGCTTCTCCTGCTAACGCTGCACATTTAGGCATCTGTCTGTGGGTAACCTCTTCCCTTCTCTGTATGTCGCCGCCCTGCTGTTCACTGGCCCCATCTGAACATCTGAAGATCCAGCTGCTTTCCCAAGAGGTGGCCCTGCAGAAAGAAATGCTGCCTCAGGGACTGACGGAAACTACAACCCCCACCGGAGCGCCAGAGCTACCTGTAACCCCGTCAGTGCCGGGGGCTTCTCATTTCTTTTTATCAAACATAGGTAGCCGCCTTATATCTTACCCTCTCCCTTGCTGCTTCCACAGGGGCGGTCATCCAGCTTTCCTAAAGTTCTGAATAGCAAATCTGACCAGTTATGACAGATCGCTTGGTCCTCAGATATGCCATTCAGGAGCCTTGACAAGCTGGATGTAACGGTGGTCAAATTATTTATCATGAGCTTTCCTAAAAGCCGATACCACTACTAGGTCATACGGTAAATGGATTTTTACTGGGATTTTTTTTTTGGCTATAGGAGGAAATGATCTTCAAGTCTTTCCTCCCGTTGTGCAGCTGAAGATAAAGAATTTGCTTTGGAGTGGAACAAAAACGATCCGATGTTGATATGTGCGTCCGTGCAGCGGGGAACAGCGTCCTCGCCTTCCTCTCCGGCGGGTGGGGGTCAGGCAGCTGTGACCTGTCCCATGTCCAACCAAAAAACATCTTAATGTAGCGTCTAATTTGTTACCATCACGTGAGATGTCGCATGACCCGAGGCGAACACTTGTAGTAACGCAGTAAAGCGCTGAGCCCACTACAGGCTACAGCCGGACGTACATAGAGCCAAACCCACGAAGTCTCCACCATAACCATCACCGTCAGCTTCATTGGCCATGCATGCTAATTCTTTGAAAGTAGTGGAGATAAGCGGCTGCCAGACATCTGTGGAGCCATTAGCAGTTTTTATCTGCATTGGTTTAAAATGTAGAGATTATTCTCATAATATATCTTCATAACGGACGGCGCTCAAAAGGCCCTGCTTCCCTTCACACAGTGATGGAGTTACATGATAATATTCTATCTACAGCCACCACTAGAGGGAGCTCAATACATACATATTTATACAGTCACCACTAGAGGGAGCTCACTACATACATATTTATACAGTCACCACTAGAGGGAGCTCACTACATACATATTTATACAGCCACCACTAGAGGGAGCTCACTACATACATATTTATACAGCCACCACTAGAGGGAGCGCACTACATACATATTTATACAGTCACCACTAGAGGGAGCTGACTACATACATATTTATACAGTCACCACTAGAGGGAGCTCACTACATACATATTTATACAGCCACCACTAGAGGGAGCTCAATACATACATATTTATACAGTCCCCACTAGAGGGAGCTCACTACATACATATTTATACAGCCACCACTAGAGGCAGCTCACTACATACATAATTATATAGTCCCCACTAGAGGGAGCTCACTACATACATATTTATACAGCCACCACTAGAGGGAGATCACTACATACATATTTATACAGCCACCACTAGAGGCAGCTCACTACATACATATTTATACAGTCAACACTAAAGGGAGCTCACTACATACATATACAGTCACCACTAGAGAGAGCTCACTACATACATATTTATACAGTCACCACTAGAGGGAGCTCACTACATACATATTTATACAGTCACCACTAGAGAGAGCTCACTACATACATATTTATACAGTCACCACTAGAGAGAGCTCACTACATACATATTTATACAGCCACCACTAGAGGCAGCTCACTACATACATATTTATACAGCCACCACTAGAGGGCGATCACTACATACATATTTATACAGTCACCACTAGAGAGAGCTCACTACATACATATTTATACAGCCACCACTAGAGGGAGCTCACTACATACATATTTATACAGTCACCACTAGAGAGAGCTCACTACATACATATTTATACAGTCACCACTAGAGGGAGCTCACTACATACATATTTATACAGCCACCACTAGAGAGAGCTCACTACATACATATTTATACAGCCACCACTAGAGAGAGCTCACTACATACATATTTATACAGCCACCACTAGAGAGAGCTCACTACATACATATTTATACAGCCACCACTAGAGGGAGCTCACTACATACATATTTATACAGTAACCACTAGACGGAGCTCACTACATACATATTTATACAGCCACCACTAGATGGAGCTCACTACATACATATTATACAGTCACCACTAGAGGGAGCTCACTACATACATATTATACAGTAACCACTAGCGGGAGCTCACTACATAAGTATTTATACAGTCACCACTAGAGGGAGCTCACTACATACATATTTATACAGCCACCACTAGAGAGAGCTCACTACATACATATTATACAGTCACCACTAGAGGGAGCTCACTACATACATATTATACAGTAACCACTAGCGGGAGATCACTACATATTATACAGTCACCACTAGAGGGAGCTCACTACATATATATTTATACAGTCACCACTAGAGGGAGCTCACTACATACATATTATACAGTCACCACTAGAGGGAGCTCACTACATACACATTTATACAGCCACCACTAGAGGGAGCTCACTACATACATATCTATACAGTCACCACTAGAGGGAGATCACTACATACATATTTATACAGCCACCACTAGAGGGAACTCACTACATACATATCTATACAGTCACCACTAGAGGGAGATCACTACATACATATTTATACAGCCACCACTAGAGGGAGATCACTACATACATATTTATACAGCCACCACTAGAGGGAACTCACTACATACATATCTATACAGTCACCACAAGAGGGAGATCACTACATACATATTTATACAGCCACCACTAGAGAGATCACTACATACATATTTATACAGTCACCACTAGAGGGAGATCACTACATACATATTTATACAGCCACCACTAGAGAGAGATCACTACATACATATTTATACAGCCACCACTAGAGGGAGCTCACTACATACATATCTATACAGTCACCACTAGAGGGAGATCACTACATACATATTTATACAGCCACCACTAGAGGGAACTCACTACATACATATCTATACAGTCACCACAAGAGGGAGATCACTACATACATATTTATACAGCCACCACTAGAGAGATCACTACATACATATTTATACAGTCACCACTAGAGGGAGATCACTACATACATATTTATACAGCCACCACTAGAGAGAGATCACTACATACATATTTATACAGCCACCACTAGAGGGAGCTCACTACATACATATCTATACAGTCACCACTAGAGGGAGCTCACTACATACATATTTATACAGTCACCACTAGAGGGAGATCACTACATACATATTTATACAGCCCCCACTAGAGGGAGATCACTACATACATATTTATACAGCCACCACTAGAGGGAACTCACTACATACATATTTATACAGCCACCACTAGAGAGAGCTAACTACATACATATTTATACAGCCACCACTAGAGGGAGCTCACTACATACATATTTATACAGTCACCACTAGAGGGAGCTCACTACATACATATTTATACAGCCACCACTAGAGGGAGCTCACTACATACATATTTATACAGCCACCACTAGAGGGAGCTCACTACATACATATTTATACAGCCACCACTAGAGGGAGCTCACTACATACATATTTATACAGCCACCACTAGAGGGAACTCACTACATACATATTTATACAGCCAGCACTAGAGGGAGATCACTACATACATATTATACAGCCACCACTAAAGGGAGCTCACTACATACATATTTATACAGCCCCCACTAGAGGGAGATCACTACATACATATTTATACAGCCACCACTAGAGGGAACTCACTACATACATATTTATACAGCCACCACTAGAGGGAACTCACTACATACATATTTATACAGCCAGCACTAGAGGGAGATCACTACATACATATTATACAGTCACCACTAGAGGGAGCTCACTACATATACATTTATACAGTCACCACTAGAGGGAGCTCAATACACACATATTTATACAGTCCCCACTAGAGGGAGATCACTACATACATATTTATACAGCCACCACTAGGGGGAGCTCACTACATATATATTTATACAGCCGCCACTAGAGGGAGATCACTACATACTGATATATACAGTCCCCACTAGAGGGAGCTCACTACATACATATTTACACAGTCACCACTAGAGGGAGCTCAATAAATACATATTTATACAGTCACCACTAGAGAGAGCTCACTACATACATATTTATACAGCCACCACTAGGGGGAGCTCACTGCAAACATTTATACAGCCACCAATAGAGAGAGCTCACTACATACATATTATAGAACCACCACTAAAGGGAGATCACTACATATATATTTATACAGCCACCACTAGAGGGCGCTCACATCCATATTTATACAGTCACCACTAGAGGGAGCTCACTATATACATATTTATACAGCCACCACTAGAGGGAGCTCACTTCACTACATACATATTTATACAGCCAGCACTTCAGGGAGATCACTACATACATATTATACAGCCACCACTAGAGGGAGCTCACTACATACATATTTATACAGTCACCACTAGAGGGAGCTCACTACATACATATTTATACAGCCACCACTAGAGGGAGATCACTACATACATATTTATACAGCCACCACTAGAGGGAGCTCACTACATACATATTTATACAGCCACCACTAGAGGGAGCTCACTACATACATATTTATACAGCAACCACTAGAGGGAGATCACTACATACATATTTATACAGCCACCACTAGAGGGAGCTCACTACATACATATTTATACAGCCACCACTAGAGGGAGCTCATTACTTACATATTTATACAGCCACCACTAGAGGGAGCTCACTACATACATATTTATACAGCCACCACTAGAGGGAGCCCACTACATACATATTTATACAGTCACCACTAGAGGCAGCTCACTACATACATATTTATACAGTCACCACTAGAGGGAGCTCACTACATCCATATTTATACAGCCACCACTAGAGGGAGCTCACTACATACATATTTATACAGCCACCACTAGAGGGAGCTCACTACACACATATTTATACAGTCACCACTAGGGGGAGCTCACTGCATACATATTTATACAGTCACCACTAGAGGAAGCGGACTACATACATATTTATACAGCCACCACTAGAGGCAGCTCACTACATATATATTTATACAGTCACCACTAGAGGGAGCTGACTACATACATATTTATACAGTCACCACTAGAGAGAGATCACTATATACATATTTATACAGCCACCACTAGAGAGAGATCACTACATACATATTTATACAGCCACCACTAGAGGGAGCTCACTACATACATATTTATACAGCCACCACTAGAGGGAGCTCACTACACACATATTTATACAGTCACCACTAGGGGGAGCTCACTGCATACATATTTATACAGTCACCACTAGAGGAAGCGGACTACATACATATTTATACAGTCACCACTAGAGGCAGCTCACTACATATATATTTATACAGCCACCACTAGAGGGAGCTCACTACATACATATTTATACAGCCACCACTAGAGAGAGCTCACTACATACATATTTATACAGCCACCACTAGAGGGAACTCACTACATACATATTTATACAGCCAGCACTAGAGGGAACTCACTACATACATATTTATACAGCCAGCACTAGAGGGAGATCACTACATACATATTTATACAGCCACCACTAGAGGGAGCTCACTACATACATATTTATACAGCCACCACTAGAGGGAGCTCATTACTTACATATTTATACAGCCACCACTAGAGGGAGCTCACTACATACATATTTATACAGCCACCACTAGAGGGAGCCCACTACATACATATTTATACAGTCACCACTAGAGGCAGCTCACTACATACATATTTATACAGTCACCACTAGAGGGAGCTTACTACATCCACATTTATACAGCCACCACTAGAGGGAGCTCACTACATACATATTTATACAGCCACCACTAGAGGGAGCTGACTACATACATATTTATACAGTCACCACTAGAGAGAGATCACTATATACATATTTATACAGCCACCACTAGAGAGAGATCACTACATACATATTTATACAACCACCACTAGAGGGAACTCACTACATACATATTTATACAGCCACCACTAGAGGGAACTCACTACATACATATTTATACAGCCACCACTAGAGGGAGCTCACTACATACATATTTATACAGCCAGCACTAGAGGGAGATCACTACATACATATTTATACAGTCACCACTAGAGGGAGCTCACTACATCCATATTTATACAGCCACCACTAGAGGGAGCTCACTACATACATATTTATACAGCCACCACTAGAGGGAGCTCACTACACACATATTTATACAGTCACCACTAGGGGGAGCTCACTGCATACATATTTATACAGTCACCACTAGAGGAAGCGGACTACATACATATTTATACAGTCACCACTAGAGGCAGCTCACTACATATATATTTATACAGTCACCACTAGAGGGAGCTGACTACATACATATTTATACAGTCACCACTAGAGAGAGATCACTACATACATATTTATACAGCCACCACTAGAGAGAGATCACTACATACATATTTATACAGCCACCACTAGAGGGAACTCACTACATATATATTTATACAGCCACCACTAGAGGGAGCTCACTACATACATATTTATACAGCCACCACTAGAGAGAGCTCACTACATACATATGTATACAGCCACCACTAGAGGGAACTCACTACATACATATTTATACAGCCAGCACTAGAGGGAGCTCACTACATACATATTTATACAGCCACCACTAGAGGGAGCTCACTACATACATATTTATACAGCCACCACTAGAGAGAGCTCACTACATACATATTTATACAGCCACCACTAGAGGGAGCTCACTACATACATATTTATATAGCCACCACTGGAGGGAGCTCACTACATACATATTTATAGTCACCACTAGAGGGAGCTCACTACGTACATATTTATACAGCCACCACTAGAGGAAGCGGACTACATACATATTTATACAGCCACCACTGGAGGGAGCTCACTACATACATATTTATACAGCCACCACTAGAGAGAGCTCACTACATACATATTTATACAGCCACCACTAGAGGGAGCTCACTACATACATATTTATACAGCCACCACTAGAGAGAGCTCACTACATACATATTTATAGTCACCACTAGAGGGAGCTCACTACGTACATATTTATACAGCCACCACTAGAGGGAACTCACTACATACATATTTATACAGCCAGCACTAGAGGGAGATCACTACATACATATTATACAGCCACCACTAGAGGGAGCTCACTACATATACATTTATACAGTCACCACTAGAGGGAGCTCAATACACACATATTTATACAGTCCCCACTAGAGGGAGCTCACTACATACATATTTATACAGCCAGCACTAGAGGGAGATCACTACATACATATTATACAGCCACCACTAGAGGGAGCTCACTACATATACATTTATACAGTCACCACTAGAGGGAGCTCAATACACACATATTTATACAGTCCCCACTAGGGGGAGCTCACTACATATATATTTATACAGTCACCAGTAGGGGGAGATCACTACATACATATTTATACAGTCACCACTAGAGGGAGATAACTACATACTGATATATACAGTCACCACTAGAGGGAGCTCACTACATACATATTTACACAGTCACCACTAGAGAGAGCTCACTACATGCATATTTATACAGCCACCACTAGGGGGAGCTCACTGCAAACATTTATACAGCCACCACTAGAGGGAGCTCACTACATACATATTATAGAACCACCACTAAAGGGAGATCACTACATATATATTTATACAGCCACCACTAGAGGGCGCTCACTACATCCATATTTATACAGTCACCACTAGAGGGAGCTCACTATATACATATTTATACAGCCACCACTAGAGGGAGCTCACTTCACTACATACATATTTATACAGCCAGCACTAGAGGGAGCTCACTACGTACAGATTATACAGCCACCACTAGAGGGAGCTCACCACATACATATTTATACAGTCACCACTAGAGGGAACTCACTACATACATATTTATACAGCCACCACTAGAGAGAGCTCACTACATACATATTATACAGCCACCACTAGAGGGAGCTCACTACATACATATTTATACAGCCACCACTAGAGGGAGCTCACTACATACATATTTATACAGTCACCACTAGAGAGAGCTCACTACATACATATTTATACAGCCACCACTAGAGAGAGCTCACTACATACATATTTATACAGCCACCACTAGAGGGAGCTCACTACATACATATTTATACAGCCACCACTAGAGGGAGCTCACTACATACATATTTATACAGTCACCACTAGAGAGAGCTCACTACATACATATTTATACAGCCACCACTAGAGAGAGCTCACTACATACATATTTATACAGCCACCACTAGAGGGAGCTCACTACATACATATTTATACAGCCACCACTAGAGAGAGCTCACTACATACATATTTATACAGCCACCACTAGAGAGAGCTCACTACATACATATTTATACAGCCACCACTAGAGGGAGCTCACTACATACATATTTATACAGTCACCACTAGAGGGAGCTCACTACATACATATTTATATAGTCACCACTAGAGGGAGCTCACTACATCCATATTTATACAGCCACCACTAGAGGCAGCTCACTACATACATATTTATACAGTCACCACTAGAGGAAGCTCACTACATCCATATTTATACATTCACCACTAGAAGGAGCTCACTACATACATATTTATACAGCCACCACTAGAGGCAGCTCACTACATACATATTTATACAGTCACCACTAGAGGGGGCTCACTACATCCATATTTATACAGCCACCACTAGAGGGAGCTCACTACATACATATTTATACAGTCACCACTAGAGGGAGCTCACTACATACATATTTATACAGCCACCACTAGAGGGAGCTCACTACATACATATTTATACAGCCACCACTAGAGGGAGCTCACTACATACATATTTATACAGTCACCACTAGAGGGAGCTCACTACATACATATTTATACAGTCACCACTAGGGGGAGCGCACTACATACATATTTATACATTTAAAATATATGGCCCCTAAATGTACCTAATACCGTGTATATAAATGTTGGGGTCTGTGGGCTGGGACCGCCGTAGATCTCTACAATGAAGTGACCGTTTTTGGTGTCTCTCAGAGATTTACGACACTTGGACTGTTACATAAATTCAGGAGTAATTCAGACCTGCAGGAAAGTCGAGTACAGTTCACGCTTTCTACAATATATAGATCAATATTAGACGTTCCGTTTCCTTACCTGGATCCTGTGATCAGAGCAGCGATCACTTCTACAGTCGATCCCGGAGTAAATGGATCAGAATTGTAGAATGTGCTGGACGGTCTCACCTCCAGGGACATCCGGCCGCTTCCTCCTCATTTTGCTCATAAAGGTGAATCTTTGACAGAGGGGCAGAGCGCGGCCGTCTCGTTACGTCAGTGCACAAAAGGGAGACGTTTAAAGAAGAAAAACACGCTGCTCTAAATCTGCCGGTCATCTTATCTAAAGTTGCTGTTGCTCCCTGTTATCAGCCATTTCAGGCTGGGGAGAGAATGACTGGATTGTTCTTCTCGGAGATGAGTGACAGGATGTGTAGAAACCTCCCCTCCCCATGATTACTAAGTCTGGTCACATTTCCAGTGCGGACAACCCCCAGTCATTTATACACAGGCGATCCATGTTGACCATTTTAGGGTTAGTGTCCCTTTAAATACAGTAGTGTGTCGGTGTAGCCGCAGTGGATGTTCATGAGATTTACCGCTCCTACAAACCAATAGCAGAGTAGTAACGACCGGTAACAAGCACGTGAGGTTGTCAGCCCCGCCCCTGGTTCAATAATCACTTTACATTATCTCTCATACGATGCTTAGAGGGACTGTTCATCTTTTCAACCAATTTTTATCAGCTAGAAGGCATCTATCAATATATTATGAATTTGATGTATTCAGCTCCTATGCACACCTGTGTGTTCCCATGGTTACAGACTACAAGAAATCCCCTGTGTAGTCTGATCCCGCCGTGTTACTCCCTTCCACCTGTCCCTGACTTCTTGACTACATACAGTTGGAAAGTTACTAAGAAGCAGGGACTGATGGGAGATATTACTGCAGGATCAGACAACATAGGATTTGTTTGTAGTCTGTAACCATGGAGACACACAGGTCTGTATAGAAGCTGTAGACACAAAACAATCCATTTTTTTAAATTTATTTTTTTAAATCAACGCTATTTCATAGTTGCTTTATTTTTCATTTTAGATTCATTGAAAGACTATTTTAATGGTTAATATAACATTTAACTTGCCTTCCCGGCGCCCACGCTGGACGTCACCCTCAGAGTTCTACTTGGCAAATCTGCCAACCTAATGAACGAGTAGTAACTGATTTACCATTCAGGAGTCTTGTGCAGCTGGGTAGTAACTACAGTAAGAAGTTTGATAGAATCGAGAAACCGCTGAATAAGGAACGAGGTCCTGTTATATAGGATAATCAGATGGCGCTAATTTTGGATTCGCCGAGGCCGACCATATCACAACCCTGCAGGACGTCACCTTCCCTTAGGTCCCATGCACACGAACGTATTCTTGCGGCCGCAATTCCACCGAAAATCCACGGGAGAATTGCGACCCCATTCATTTCTATGGGTCCATGCACACGACCTGAGTTTCCATGGCCCAGGCTCATAGAAATGAATGGACGCGGCCATGTGCACGCCCCGCGGGTGACACTCTGCGGCCGTCCAACCTGAAAATCACAGCCATGCACATGGCCTTAGGCTCCACACGACCGTTTTTTCATCCATCCGTAAATACGGATTTGTAGTCATCCGCAACTTGCCCGCATATATGGTCCGCAGAGCATCCGTATATGCGGATCCGCAAAACTAGAAGAAAACCACAAATGACGCGCAACATCTACAAACCAGGCGTCGCCTAGCAACGCTTCCGTAATTACGGACGGCTACGGGGGCACCTCCGTAGCGGTCTGTAATTACGGAAGCGCCTATAGACTTCTATGGGGAGTCCGTGCCATAGTTACGGACAAGAATAGGACATGTTCTATATTTTACGGATCATTTCTACGGAATGGACACCCATCCGTAAAAATACGGAAAGGTGTCCGTAGCCCATAGAAATGAAAGGATCTGTAATTACGGATGAAAAATACGGTGGTGTGAACGGGGCCTTACACGGCACCGACTTGCGTTGGGTAAAAACTTTTACAATATTTTGAAATATTGACGGACTTAAGATCCGGACTGTTTTCTTCTCCAGTCACATCTAAAAGTTAATTTCAGCATTCTGCTGGTTTCTTATTACAGCAGAGCAGTGCATTGTGGGAGGAGCTCAGCAGGCAGGTCACATGTCTGACAGCGGGGGTGGAACTAAATTGTTGTCCGTTTCCAAGGACGACCAGAAGAATGTTCTACATTATCTAGATGTAAACAGAGAATACAACATGAACCTCAGCGTTCTAGAAAATGTTACCAGTGCGGCAGTGTCCCTATGACAACACTTCTTGTCTTGCGCTCTAGCAATTCACTGATGTTATAAGGACACGGCGTGGATACAAATCAATGTCCACATCCTGACGGCTCGGAGGCGATTATATATATATAAACCAAAACAGATTATAATTTGCCGTTTCTGGAATTGACGTGTGAATACCAGTATGTCCACCATTACAGCTCGCACAGGGGTTGTTACCCAGCTTTCCCAGTCTCCTGAACGGCAAACAGCGATACATCTCCCACTTCTCCGGAGATTAGTCATTCAGGAGTCTGAAAAAGATGAGGTCTAATGGTGAAATGGCTGCGCACCCAACTTTCCCAGGAACAGAAGAGAACGACTCGAAGTCTCAGTTACCGGGAGTTTTTTTGGTAGAGACGGCCGGACAAGTGGATAGGAGAGAAAACTATTTATACAACAGTCAGTAGTCACAGAAAGAAGAAAGAAGACGCTTCCAATCTCCCCAGGATTTTCTAAAAATCAATCCCACACAGTCGATCCATCTCCTGCCTTCACCCTCCGCCACAACGCGGCCTCCCATCCCCCACACCGGGAGTGTTCAGTCATATACCCAGACCCCAGCGCCAATTCTTGTGCAAGGCGGGTGAAGGAGCCTCAAAGCCTCCGCAAAAGGGACCTCCATCTGTCACCTCCGAGAAAAAGAGGGACATCCGCAGAACCGTTCTCCGTGCAGCCGGAGGTGAAAACTTCACCTAAACCCTGAGAGGACGACCGTTGCCCCCCCTCACACCGCGGGTGGCGTCCTGCAGCATTCTGGGTAACGGGCTTCCATTATAAAACGTCTCTTCTGGTAAATCCGTGAATCTGCTGGGGGTTGGTTCAGAAATCTTGCAGAGATAACCCAGATCTTCAATAACGGGCGACTCTGCCAGCGTCCTGGAGAAGAGCTGCAGGGGGCACTACCTAACAGACGGCTCTGCCCTAGAGGTTGGCAGAGGGTGGTAGGAGGAAAAGGGATAACCAGTTTATGGAGGTAAAACAAAGTAAAATCCATTATGCTAGCTGACCTCCTGCTTCACCTCAATGGTAGGCAAGGGGAAACCGGGGGTGAAAGTCAAAGTAGGGGGGCAGGGAGGGCAAGGCTGGCATGGTCCTGGGACTGTCTTTCTGGTACAGTTCGTGCAGATGTAATCCTCGTTCTCGGCCATTTCAGAAGAGACACCGACGCAGACCTGGTGAAACCACTCGTCGCAGCCGCCGTCACACTGCACCCAGTCCACCTGCGGGAAACCGAAGAACAAGGTAAGAACAGCAAGACGAGCAATGCACAAGGCAGCACGCGCACCGGGCAGGGAGAGCTGGATAATGAAGACACCGGGGAGGACACACAAGTATTGATGATCATAAAGGTGATGGGACTTTCAGGGTTAATGTGTGGTGTTGCCCCCCCCCCCCCCACATCTCTGCTATCCCTAGTCACCCCATTTTGACAATAAAATGGTTCAGCGACAGACGCCTTTAGAGGAGCACAGACTACATGCCAATGCTGCCAACCTACCTCATGACTGTTTCCAGTCGATGAGGCCATGTGGTCCCTATCAGCCAATAAGCTGAGAGATCCGTGTCATTTGCATATAGCGTGTGCTTAGTTGCGGTACCCGGAGGGCACCACGCTGGCTTCTAACAGGTGCCCTAATTTATAGGGGTCGTTCGTCAGGACAGATTGGAGGATGCCCTTCCCCCTATCTCGTCTGATCCGCTGCTTCCCTTTATGGTGCTGGGACAGACCACAGTCTTTCCTGTACTTCCGGTCATTTATATAAAAAAACTACCGGCAGCCTCTTCCCTGCCTGAAACAGCTGATAACAGAGAATGGTTGAGCGCGTCATCAACTGGAGTGAATACAATTAAGTCAAAGTGTCCATTTAAATGCAAGAAAGAGAAGGGCTTCTTTATTCTGCGGCTGCTATGGTGGCACTACAACTCCCAGTACAACTACTGCCTGCAGGCTTTGGATTGTTTTGCATTAACCCCTCCTAGTCTGTGCAGTGTCAGATGAGGCTTCCCTGGCGTAAAAAATGTAAAGGGATTTTCCGATTTTATGTAAATTAAGATTAAAGAGGCCGTCACCAGATTCTCAAACCCCTATCTCCTATCGCATGTGATCGGCGCTGCAATGTAGAGAACGGGAACGGTTTGTTTTTTAAAAAAAACGTTCATTTTTGGCCAAGTTATGAGCTATTTTATATATATGCAAATGAGCTTTGAAATGGACAACTGGGCGTGTATTGTTTTTAACTGGGCGTGTTTACGTGTATGACGCTGACCAATCAGTGACCAGTCTGCATCATACACTCCTCTCCATTGATTTACACAGCAGCGATGTGCAGCCGCATACACAGAGATTAACGTTAATCAAGTGTCCTGATAATGAATACACATGACCTCCAGCCTGGACGTCATGTGTATTCAGAATCCTGACACTTCTGAATGTTTTCTCTGAGATTTCCAGCAAGAGAAACGAAATCTCGCGAGATTACGAGGTAAACGAGATTTCGTTTCCCTTGCTGGAATCTCACAGAAAAGAGTCAGAAGTGTCAGGATTCTGAATACACATGACGTCCAGGCTGGAGGTCATGTGTATTCATTATCAGCACACTAGATTAACGTTAATCTCTGTGTATGGGGCTGCACATCGCTGCTGTGTAAATGAATGGACCACTTTCTAGTTTATGTTCAAAGGCTGAAAAACCCATCTTGACCTAATTCTTCTTGCAGCTGAGCATTTGTTACAGTTGTATCCAGTGTAGACAATGCTCTGAAGTAAAGTGGACGGATTCATTTTACCTGCTCTGATACATTGTAACAAAGTATCAGGGAGATATTTGTTTTGCTGATGCGTTCTGAGAATTGTTTAGACTGTTCAATTGTATCGACTTCTAGACCGTGAGCAGAACAAGGTCAGGACAGGTTTTCAGCTGCTGAACGTAAAGAATGAATGACTTCATTCACTGACAGAAGGCAGAGGTTTTCATAATGATTCAAAAATTGAAGCACAAAAGTAAATTAGAAAGTTAAAGGGTTTTAAACTCTTAACATTGAACCCATTTAAAAATTTAGGGCCACATGTTCTGAAAAACATGATACTGCGTGCGGCTAAGCGACACAAGTTATTAAAGGGGTCGTCCAGAATTAGAATAACATGGCTGCTTCTTCCAGAAAAAGTGCCACACCTGTCCATGGGTCATGTCTGGTATTGCAGCTCGTCTACATTGAAGTGAATGGATCTGAGCTGTAATACCACACACAACCTGCGTAAAAGTGTGGCGCTGTTTTTGGAAAAGAGTAGCCATGTTTTTATCTAATACCGGACAACGCCTTTAACTTAAAAAGGACAAAGGTAATGTCCGCCCTGCACCTGCGCACCCCCTCACCTTGTCTTTGCAAGGGCGCTGGCAGTTCTGAGATGCGCATATGGCGTTCTCATCATCCGAGTCTTCCGCTCCCGACCAGTCGTACTTGGACGGGATATCCAGCACCTTCTTCTCGCGCTTCTTTTCCAGGAAGTCTTTGTGGAGCTCAACCTTGGCGGCTGCAGCTTTCTCCTTCTTCCTCTTGCGCTCCTCCTCCTTGGCCAGCCGCTTGGCCAGCTTACTGAGCTCCTTGGCCTTGTCATGTCCCAGCTTCAGCTTCTTCTTTTTGGTCTTGTCCAGTTTCTTCAGCTCCTTGGACCTTTGCTTTCCTTCAGAAAAGAAGTGCTCCGCTCGCTCCAACTTCCGCTTGCGCTTCTTCTCGGAAGAATCCCTACTTTTCATTTTGAGTGGCTTCTCGTCCAGGCTGTCGTCCTGCGGAGACAATACAAATAAAGATTTTTGAAGGAAGATCAATAACAGGAATGAGAGTGAAGGCCGGGCCGCGGGAATCCTCACCTCCATGACATGCAGGAACCGCTCCTCGGATGGGGGATGTGTGGCCTGCAATATCCGCCAGATGTGTTGTGTCTCATCCAGAGAGACCTCCAGCAGATCCCCCAACATCATGAGCTCCTCCAGCTGACACTTGGCTCCGGGGGATAACTCTAGAACAGGAGGCTCCAGGGTACGTGGCACCAGTGGGGTCTTCCGTGGTTGCTTTCGGGGAGCCGCTGAAGCTTCAAGACATGGAAGAGCAATGTTAACGAGTGACTTCATGATAACCAGAAATAAAATCGGTGATATTCAGGGGAAATGTCACTAAAAAGTAGATCTGGAAAAATGGAGGAGGTGCCCAGAGCAACCAATCAGATTTCAACTCTCTTTTAGGGGGCCTTTTGAAAGTGAAAGCAGCAACTTCACTGGTGCCTATGGGCAACTACTCCAGATTCCTTAAACCCCCTCCTTTGTGTTTCAAAGGATCTGTGCTTGCTGTCACAGAATGGGGTAATTGTTGTTTACATTCAGAGGCTGAAAACCTGCCTTGACTTATTCCTGTTGTGTCTGCTGTGTTAAAGTGCAGCTAAACGTTTGACAAACTTCTGACGTGTCATAGTGACATGTCAGAAGTTTGGATTGGCTTTTTCCGGAAAGACGATGTATCGGAGTACGGGGCTCATAGACTTTCTATTGAGTCCATACACCGATACATTTATTTCCGGAAAAATCCGAACAGACACGAAGCAGAAGAGCACTCACACGAGACCTTCAGCTGCTTCGTTTTAGCGATTGGTGGGGGTCTCAGTGCTCGGACCCCCACCAATCCAAACTTCTGACATGTCACTATGACACGTCAGAAGTTTGTCAAACGTTTAGATGCACTTTAAAGGGTTTTTTCCAGGCCCTATCTCCTGCCCAATCCGACATCGGGTGTGGAGAGACGCTGCTGCACACCGGATTGGACAGTTGCCGAGGAAACCGTCCAACGCCAAGAATGTATCCTGCACGTGTTCTATTCTAATTAATAGGACACGTGCACAATACTTGCCAGGCGTCTGATGGTTGCCTTGGCAACTGTCCCGTCTGGCGGGCAGCAGCATCTCACCACGCCTGATGCCAGATTGGCTGGGAGAATAGGTCTGGACATCTCCTTTAACAAGCAGTCTCACAAATCTCTCCACTGTACTGGACACCAGTCTCAGAACCTCCCTGATACATTATAACAAACTCTCAGCAGTGTGAGCAAGACAAGATCCTAACAGTTTTTGGGCTGTAAACAATGTTTCCATTCACTGGTTTTCATAAGAGATCTTGAAAATGGTGAATATGGCGGCTTCTACTCATTGCGGTTTTTGATCAGTTAAATTGAATTCCCATTTTTCCGGGACAGCGTAGCTACGACCTGGGTCTATCTTGTACCTACTTACTTTGCACACAGCTCTTGGAGGCGGAGGAGTACGCGTGTTCAGAACAGAAGGAGGGAGCGGCCCACATGTGACTGACAACTTCTTCCGACTTGATGGGTATCTCCTCGTCACAGAACAGGTTGGGTTCGAAGCTGCTGGATGACTTGACACTACCAGTGTCCTGTAAAACAGGAGGAGGGGGATTAATTACCCTGATTAATCAACATTTGCCCCTTTACACATTAGATATACGTGACTTCAGACTTGATGATAGCAAATGCAAGTTCAGCACCTGTGATCACATGCAGGATATGTCCCTAACACGGCTGTGATTACAGATGTAATAAAACTGCTGCCTGTAAAGCTCAATGGAGCGATTCTTCCTGGTTAGATCCATTCCTTTACTTCCCATAATTTCAAATGCATTTATTGCCTCTAAAACGTGTCATCCAAAGACGTGACCATAAGGAGTCTTGTGCCGCAGTGCGCAAATTCTATATAAACACTCGTCTATACTTAGAAAGCACATTTTATTTAAATATCTAGCTGAAGATATAGCAGGCGGCCCGCAAAGAGGCCTTACTATGAACATAAGGTTTTAAAATATCCAAATCCACGTTGCATGTGCCATCAAGATATGAAACCCCTTACATTGCAGGTTCCACTATAGGGAATACTGCACATTGCATGCTGCGTAACTGCGCAAACATCGGGCATTACTGGTTTTGTAATGATCTCAAATCACATCATGTTTTATACTCCAGTCACATCCAGAGCTGCATTCATAATTCCTTATTCACAAAGCCTGGTGAAAACAACAAAATCCCCAGAATACAAATCTGCAGGGCATGCACTAAGACCAGGGCTATATTTTGCTACTCAAAAGTTGTGGTAAATTGGCTGCGTCACCATGAACTTTTCTATGAGTCAAATCTGTAGTAGTCATATAGGAACCGGCTTCCCCAGCAGAGGATCCTGGGAAATGTGAGGTCAGAGATATGAATCAGTCAGGGAGAATTCTGAATGCAGCTCTGGATGTGACTGGAGCATAAGACATGATGCAATGCTGAGGCTCTGTTAGGCTGGATTCACACGAGCACGTTCGGTCCGTAAAGGGCGGAACGTATTTCAGCCGCAAGTCCCGGACCGAGCACAGTGCAGGGAGCCGGGCTCCTAGCATCATAGTTATGTACGACGCTAGGAGTCCCTGCCTCTCCGTGGAACTACTGTCCCGTACTGAAAACATGATTACAATACGGGACAGTTGTCCCGCAGCGAGGCAGGGACTCCTAGCGTCGTACATAACTATGATTCTAGGAGCCCGGCTCCCTGCACTGTGCTCGGTCCGGGACTTGCGGCTGAAATACGTTCCGCCCTTTACGGACCGAACATGCTCGTGTGAATCCAGCCTTAACATTACGTTTGTAAACTACATCCCACGTACACACCGGGGAAAGATTCTGGGGCATACCCCGAACTTATCCATAGGTCCCCATTCATCCAGCGTATACAAAAATGGGTCACATAGTTACATAGCACGGTTGAAAAAAGACACACGTCCATCAAGTTCAACCAAGGGATGGGAAACATTTCTACACACAGGAGCTGATATTTTTTTGTTCTAGGAAATGATCTTTGTATTTTTTGCAGCATCTCCTGTCCCTGCTGCGACCAGCTCCTGCGGTGACTATTCCATAGATTCTCAGTTCTCATAGTAAAGAAGACGTCGCCTCTGCAGATTGAACCTTTTTTCTCCAGATGGAGTGAGCGCCCCCTTGTTTTTTGAGGGGGTTTTACATGGAACAGCGGCCCCTCTGTCTAGGCTTCTCCTCACCTCTCATATAATCATTATATATACAGCGGCCCCTCTGTCTAGGCTTCTGCTCACCTCTCATATAATCATTATATATACAGCGGCCCCTCTGTCTAGGCTTCTGCTCACCTCTCATATAAACACTATATCCACAGCAACCCCTCTGTCTAGGCTTCTCCTCACCCCTCATATAATCATTATATATACAGCGGCCCCTCTGTCTAGGCTTCTGCTCACCTCTCATATAAACACTATATGCACAGCGGCCCCTCTGTCTAGGCTTCTGCTCACCCCTCATATAATCATTATATACACAGCGGCCCCTCTGTCTAGGCTTCTCCTCACCCCTCATATAATCATTATATACACAGCGACCCCTCTGTCTAGGCTTCTGCGCACCCCTCATATGAACACTATATCCACAGCGACCCCTCTGTCTAGGCTACTCCTCACCTCTCATATAAACACTATATCCACAGCGACCCCTCTGTCTAGGCTACTCCTCACCGCTCATATAAACACTATATCCACAGTGGCCCCTCTGTCTAGGCTTCTGCTCACCTCTCATATAAACACTATATACACAGCGGCCCCTCTGTCTAGGCTTCTGCTCACCTCTCATATAATCATTATATACACAGCGGCCCCTCTGTCTAGGCTTCTGCTCACCTCTCATATAATCATTATATACACAGCGGCCCCTCTGTCTAGGCTTCTGCTCACCTCTTCATAAAAACAGATCAGGTTGGTTTGACAACTTCTGTCCTTCTTAAAACCGTGCTGTCAAGTATAATACTATTATCTGTCACATAATCCTGTATATAGTTCCTCAAATCATTTTTGGCATATGCCATGCCGGAATGCATTGGAATAACTTAACTTTTTTTTTATTTAGTAATAGACTACGCCATTTTATAAAGAGGGATACAATTAAAAAAACAAAAAAACAAATGTATGCCATGCAATATACTTTTTTTTACAATGAGACCCTATACAAATGATGTATGTCACGGTATGAGTATATAGTGGTATACATTGTAGCCTTCCATTGGAGGTATACGTCGGGAATTCCTGCTGATATACCTCTGACAGAAGACTCAAGCACAGCGTGAACAGAGCCGAAAAATCTAAGTTACCCAGCATATTGGGCCACTGTGTCAAATATTCAAGGAAGATGAAGTTTGACTTAAAGGGGTTTTCCCAACAGAGACATTTGTGACATATCCAAAGGAGATGTCAAATGTCAGATAGATGCGGGTCCCACCTCTGTAGTGAATGGCCGTTATGGAAGCAGCGTAGCATGCGAGCAGCGCTGTTTCCGCAACTACCATTCAGTTCTATGGGACTTAAGGAAACAGCGTAGCTCAGCGAGAAGTGTGGACACAAATCCTGTGGATGTCATAAATCTCTCTGATGGGAAAACCCCTTTAGAGACATATTCTCAGACTTTACAATTGAATGGATCTTTAAAGGTCATTACCATGCTGCTTACCACCTTTACATCATAACCGTATGTTTCTCTGATATCCTCGTCAGAGTCCGTCTCCTCATCATAGTAGTCTAAAGGTTGTTGTGGAGAAGAGGCCACGCTGGACATTCCCCGACTGAAGGAACCTTGCTGGAAAATGGGCAGGTGACCCTACAAGACCAAGGCGGTGGGACAAAGACAATTTTAGAGAAACTAATAAGCAGAAGGAAGAAATGTACAGATCTGATTGGTTACACTCCCCCCAAGATACATACAAGCCAAATGATGTATTCAGTGAGGTTTTAATGGTGCTCACCTGCAGATCAGGGTTAGCTGCAGCTTTCTGTAGCTCCGCACTAATGATCTTCTCAGTCTTCTCCCTTGCAGCTTGCTCCACCATACGCTGGCTCAGCACAGAAAGCTTGGCCAGAGCACAAGACAGTTCTTCTGTGGCCAAGGATTGCCGTGCCCGGTCCTGCCAGCTCATGGCACGTTCCGTTAAGCACTGCAACGCTTCGCCCTCAGGTAGCCGCACTGGCAGTTTCTGCAGTGACACCAGCAGTGAGAGGATCGTCTCCAACCGCGGCCGCCGAGAACGCATGCACTGCGTGCATAGGAACTTGACGTCCTTTGATTGCCAACTGCTGCCTTTTTTCTGGGAGCTGGTTTTGGGCAGGGGGACGCACGTGCTGTGGAACCAGTCCTTGCACAGCTCACACTGTAACATAAAGCCGCTAGCAGCTTTGCGGCATATGCAGAAACGGACCTCTTCGATACGATCCACCATCGCCATCTTGGCCAGGTTAGCAGCCCGCAGTGAACGCATAGAATCCACCTCTTTGTGCTCCAAATCCTTAAATAATGCAACCTGTATGGGAAGACAAGACCAGAGTTACAATACAAGCTCCTTCCTTTATACAGTTACCACCATAATAAGATCAAATTCACTAATTGAAAGTGGCGCTAACGCTCCTCCTTCATCTGACGTTTCTATTAAGATCGGTCTCTAACCTTAGATATGTCTATGGGGAGCCCGCTCTGGCGCTGGCCAAATGGATGACTTTTAGTTGTAGGATCCCATTTCTGAAAGGGTCAGTGTTCAATCATTACATTATAATGAAGCTCAAAAAAAAAAGCTCACGTCTGATCAAGTTATTGGCAATCACAGATCAAGCTTTGCCCTCACCCCTTCCATATCTGCGGAGGTCATTGGGCGCACATTTTTCCCTTTAAAAAGGATCCCACGAAAGTCAAGCGTTCATTAATGGATCCTAAACTGTATAGATCATATTATCGCACGATGGTAGTAACTGCCTGTAGTAAATTGTGTGACTATCAAACCCGTCAAAAGAGTAAATGATTTAGTAAACACTCATGAATTCACTTGTTCAGCAGCTCCATGTCCTTACAACACCGAACAAGTAAGGCCCCATTCACACAAACGTACTTTGCGGCCGCAATTCCCCCCGAAAATCCACGGGAGAATTGCAGCCCCATTCATTCCTATGGGGCCATGCACACGACCGTGGTTTCCACAGTCCGTGCATGACCCAGGACCGCAGAAAGAACGGGCATGTCTTATTACGGCCGTGTTCTGCAGTCCAGGCTCATAGAAAATAATGGACGCGGCCAAGTGCACGGCCCGCGATTTGTGGGTGGCTCGCGGGTGACACTCCACTGCCAGTCGACCCGAAAATCACAGCCGTGCACATGGCTACGGTCGTGGGCATGAGGCCGAACTCCTATATCTCTAGACTCCATTACCACAGAGGCAGTGTCTCGCGGCTCCTCCTGCGACTCTTCTAGTTCACTCATAGAATCCAGATCCAAGTCTTTTTCCTCCATCAGCTCCTTCACTTTCTTCCTCTTATTACGCCCGCTTCCGTAAACTCCGATATCACTACGGGGGCTGAGAACCTACGTAAAACAAGAGACGGTCAAAAGAAAAATTCAATCAGTGTCAACATGTGACATAACAAATACGTTTACATTTCATAGTCCGTCAGGAGGTTTTATGCTGCCAAACAGCTGACACCCCTGGGTAGCTGTCGGGTAACGAACTAGGAACAGACCAGCCTTGAAGATGTTAATGCATTAGTGTAAAAAAACAAGTTTTCTTCTGCCGCGGCGCTGCATATACCGAACCAGGAAAGTCCAGCATCTGGCGCCTCAAACCCCTCCCATCTTGTATACAGTTGATTGACGGCTCTGCTTGTCTTCATCGTCATGCAGAGTCTTCAATCAATTGCATAGTAGAGGGGAGCAGTTGCGCTAGATGAGGACACTTCCTGGGTCGGTGGTTATGGCGCGTGGCAGAATAAAACATTTTTTACACGAATGCATTAACATCTTCAAGACGGATTTTCCTAATTCGTTACACTAAAGCGATTGAGCGGTGTCAGCCGTTTGGTAGCGTAAAAACCTCCTAAAGGACTCCTTTTAAAGGGTAACTAAATGTTAAAAAAAACTTCCGACACGTCATAGCGACATTTCAGAAGTTTTGATTGGTGGAGATCCAAGCACTGAGATGCCCACCGATCGCTAAAGCGCTCGAGTGAGTCCTGAGCCGCTTGGTTTCTGATCGGCTTTTCTCGGAAAGCCGATGTAACGGTGTACGGACTCAATAAAAAGTCTATGGCCCTGTACACCGTTACATCGTCTTTTCTCGGATAGCCGATCAGAAACTTAGCGGCTCAGCACTCGCCCGAGCACTTCTGCCGGTTCGTTTTAGCGATTGGTTCGGGTCTCTGTGCTTGGACCCCAACTGACATGTCAGAAGTTTCCTGAAAGTTTAGTTACCCTTTAAAGATGATCAGTTATGGTGACAATTTCTTTAAATTATGTATTTGACACCCATATAGAAACAAGCCAACGGATTCTCCTGAGAACGCCCACTATATGAATAATGAATCCCTCACGGGTGACTGGCTGAGTATACTCACATGGTCTCACCCACGGCATCTTAACAAAAACGGTTCTGTGGATGCAGCCAAGTAAGTCACTGGCACCAGGAAATATCCCCTTTAACTTGGTGCCAATTCAGGCAAACTGGGTACAAGTCAATATGAACATTTCTCTCCTCACCTGTAGTAGTGTGTAGCTTGAATTCTTCTTCAAGAAAGTCCTGCCAGTGCGCTCCCTCCAGGATCGAGCTGCTGCCACCTGAGATTCCAGCTGTGGGAGGGCATCTAGACGCACAGGGATAGGACGGCCCTTGCTCAGCAAACACTCCAGGTGCTCCAGGTATGCATAGTGACTGCCACTCTGCAAAGGGACAAGAACAAATACCAATATATATCAAGTCTATGAAATACAGTACAAGCAGATGTGCTAAAACAGATTTGGTAACGGTCTACCTGAATGGCTTCAACTTTTGAGGTCCAGTCCTTGGCTCTCTGCAGAGCTTCCTTCAGCGCCAACACGTTAGGCAGATAAGCCAGGATGTTCTTCGCCTCTGCCAGGATGCCTTCAAGACTGGGTACACTGTGCTGCGGCCTAGAAGAGACAGACAGGATCATCATGTATTAAATGTTAAAGACGCATAGCTAGCAAGCTGTAAAAAACAGGCCGTCGTGCTGTCAATACTCCGCGACTATTCTTGCTGGACTGAATTCTAGTATTTGCTAATATTCTACTCCAAAGATGGCGTTAAACTGTACCAATATACAACACTGTATATAATTCTCCCACAATGCAGCATGTTCCACTATAGAAAGCGGTTTTATGGTCACTCACCTCGCTTGCAGACAGACTTTAGCTTTCTCCTCCCACCTCTCGGACACGGTGAGCATTTCCTGAAGTTCAGCCATTGCTTTCTCTACAGCATGATGAGGAGCCAGACCCACCCCCGAATCTATCAACTTCTTCATGACATCCAAAGTGACCTTATGGGGGTCAGAAAGAGTCTGGCGCACCTCGTCCAGCCACCGCGCCTGCAGCAGCTCTTGTTTTAACCGCGGTAGCTCTGGTAGCTCCACATACAGGTTGGATCCCATATCGATGAGAGCTTGTAGCTTGCTGGAGTCTGGCACTTCATCAGACATTGCCTCCTGTGCACGTTCATGGAACTCCTCCACGTCATCCAGCAGATTCTATGTAGAAAGAACAGAAACAGTGACGTAAATCTACCCCCATATAGAAAAGACAGAAAACTATTCAGCAAGTTTACAATAAACTTTGATAGAAATACCATAAAGAAGAATCTCGCTCTCTAGATAAACTTACCTTCACCTGCCGGGCCTGCGTGAGGATGCAAGGCAGGCTGAACAGCTGATGGACAAAGGCTTTAAGTTCTTCCATAGTGAGTTTTGTACGAGTCTTCCCGGAGTCTTGGCTCAGCTTACTGTGGAAACAAGTCGACAAGTAAGTTAAAGTTACAAAAAGCAGCATTGTAGCCGACATCCGATTACTCTTCATTAAAAGTTCCTTCAGAGCTGCCCGTGTATCCTCACAAAGTCTTAGAGGGGTTGTCCTATCAAGACCTGTCCATATGTCCTATCAGGGCTCGGCACAATACTGTATTACATGGTCGCCCATTCATCTAAACGGGTGCTGTGTAATAATATGTAAACCTTGCAGGAAAGGTGTTGCCGTCCACAGCTGATCACAGGAGGGCACAAGAGCCGGACCCGCTTGCCAGGAAGGCTTTGATTTAGGAAGGCTTGTCCTGATGGCATAACCCGGATATCAACCCAGTTCATACTATACAGCATACGGGCATATCATTAACACCTTAAGGACAGAGCCATTTTTTTTTTTTTTTTTTTCCACTCCCCGGAGTTGTTGTAGTTTATAATTGCACCATATAATGTACTGGGAAACTGCAAAAAATTTATTTGCGGGCGGAAATTGGAAAAAACAGATTCCTACATTGATTTTTGTTTTTACGGCTTTCACTGTGCGGTAAAAACGACAACTTAACTTTATTCTGCGGCTCAATACGATTACGGCGATACCAAGTTTATAATAGTTTTTTTTTTATATATATTATTACTTTAAAAAAAAAAAAAAAAAAAAACAACTTTGTTACAAAAAAAAAAAAAATATCGTTTTGTTTCACCACATTCCGAGAGCCGTAACTTTTTTATTTTTCCGTGGATTGAGCGTGTGATGGCTTATTTTTTGCGGGACGAGCTGTAGTTTTTAATGGTCCTATTTTTTGGTACGTACAACTTTTTGATCACTTTTTATTACATATTTTTTTGCGATCTAAGGTGACCAAAAATAGCGATTTTGCCGTTTTCAATTTTTTGCTTTTTACTGCGTTCTATGCGAGTTAAATAATGGTATGTTGTAATAGTTCAGACTTTTACGGACGCAGCGATACCAATTTTTTTCTTTTTTGCATTAAAGGAAAAGGTTTGGGAAAAGGTTCATTTTTTTCACTACTAATAACTTTATTAAAGTTGTTTTTTGACACCATTTATTAAGCCCCCCCCCCCCCCCCCAGGCTTCTGTTAAGCTGTGCCAGACACACGGCTTAAGAGAGGCAGATAAAAGGCAGACCTGGGGGCCTTCATTAGGCCCCCGGGCTGCATTGACAACCACCGGCGCTCCCCGATCACATTGTGGGGGCGCCGATGTGCTGTCGGAGGGGGCTGCCCCCCTCTTTTCAACGCTTCAGATGCTGCGGTCATGATTTTTTTTTCAAAAACGTTTATTATTTGCAAAGTTATGAGCATTTTTCTAAATATGCTAATCTGGATATTCTTGCCAAATAGGAGGGGACTTTCTTTTCAATCTGTGTAATGTTTTCTGTAGGACGCTGTCCAATCCTTTTCCATGTACAGCAACACAGTATGATCATATAGTATACAGCTTCCATTCCCGACTGTGGTTTTAACTGGTGATCTCACCGGTTGTTCCACTGCTAGAACTGCGATACTGGTGCCAAATGAAAGAATCTCCTCTTTCATATGCCACCAGAACCGCTGTCCTAGGTGGTCCTACAGCCGGAGATCTGGCTATTTGAAGTGGTCCCCCTTCCCTCCAGCCTGTCTCTCACACTGTGTGAAGTAGCTTAATGCTGATTGGACAGCGTGAGGATGGGAGGAGCTCCACCGCAGAAGAATCGCTGCTGTTACCTCCTACTTGTCTAGTACAGCTGCATTTGCATATTTAGAAAAAAACCTCAACTTTTAAAATAGACTTTTTGGGACACAATTTTCACTATTATTATCAGTGTGACAGCGCCTATTAGATTAGCTAAGAGATAGGGCGTTACTAAACTAGTGACAGATCCTCTTTAAAACCACCTCGTGCCGCCAAAACAGCTCTGACTCTTCGACGCATGGACTCCACAAGCCCTCCAAAAGGTGTCCTGTGGTTTCTGGCACTTAGACGCTAGCAGCAGATCCTTTAAGTTGGGAGGTGACGCCTCCATGGAATGCACTTTTTTTTTAAAATATATATATTTTTTTTTTTTGGAGACAACACTTTGAACTCTGTCATATTCCTCAAACCACTGCCGTTAGGGAATATCGCTGCCATGGAGGAGGGTAGTTGTCTACAACAATGTTTAGGTAGGTGGTACGTGTCATATCCACAAGAATGTCTGGATACAAGGTGTCCCAGATCATCACACTGCCTCAGCCGGCTCGTCTTCTTCCCATAATGCATCCGGGTCCATCTCTATCCAAGGTAATGGACGCACACGCACCGGCCGTCCACATGATTTCAAATAAAAGGCGATTGCTCAGACCAGGCCTCCTTATTTCATTGCTCCAGGCTCTAGTTCTGATGCTCACGTGCCCACTGTAGGTGATGGACAGGGGTCGGCATGGGCACTCCGACCGGTCTGCAGCTACACAGCCCCATATGCAGCGAGCTGCGATGCTCTGCGTGTTCCGACATCTTTCTATCATAGCCAGCAGTAACTTTCTCAGCAATTTGTGGTACAGTAGCTGCTCTTCTGTGAGTTTGGCCTTCACTCCTCACCAGCATCAATGAGCCTTGGATGTCCATGACTCTGTCGCCAGTCAGGGATTGGCCTTCCTTGGAGCACTTTTGCTAGGTGTTAACCACTGTATACCGGGAACTCCCAAGACCTGCCATTATGGCGATGCGCTAAACCAATCATCTCACCAACACAATTTTTGATCAGATCCTTATGCCTAATGCGCACGACTGTTGTGTGCCGGCCGGGTCCCGTCTGTGATCTGTGGTAAGCTGGGACATGTCCCATCTTTTCACGGACCCGATTCACCCGCTCAAGTGAATGGGTCCGTGAAAACTAATCAGGTACTACTTGGATGCTGTAAAAATGGCCCGAATGGCACTCGGTCGTGTGCAACTGGCTTTATACTTGCCCATTTTTCCTACGTCCAAAACATCAACTACAAGAACGGACTGTTGACTTGCTGCCTGATATATTCCACCCATTGTCAGGCGCCATTGTAGCGAGACCATCAATGTTATTCCCTTCACATGTCAGTGGTTTTGGCGGACGGTGTACATTTCTGCAGCAGCCCCATCATACAGCTCCCCAGCACTTTCCTTCTGTGACTACTGACGAAAAAAATTTGACGGACAGAGAATCTCACCTGTGTTTCTGCTTTTTGGTTAGAAGCAGCTGAGCAACAGACGCGCAGGTCTCGGCCTCTTTTACGGAGTCTCTGAGCCTTCGGTACAGATCATTCTCTGGGAACTTCCGGTCCTCGGCATCCTCCAGCATGACCTTCAACTCGATGATGTCTGCAAAGAAGATCAAAGCGAACCATTAGTTCAAAAAAGGGATGCAAAAAAAAATAAAAAAATCATATTAGAGCAGATAATAGCACGAAGACCTCAGGGAACTAATTTTCTATGTAACATGGTGTGTCTAAGTCATGGAGATATTTACATTTGAGTCCTCAAAGGTCCTAAGTCAACAGAGGCAAAACTTCCAAAAAGCGATCCTAAGGAAAAAGGTGGCACTACAGCCCAGTTTCCACTCATCCTCTAAACAGCAATAGGAAACAAATGAGAAATACATACAATCATGACGCTAACCCAGGGAGGCCACAAACAGCAGATATAAGGTCTGTGAGACATCGAGTCTTCACCGGACCCGCCATGCACTTTCATCACCAAAGGTTCAATAGTCTCAAACGGAAATTGGAAACATCTTAACGTTTCATGGGAAAAAGAAGCGTAGCCATTATTGTTGTCACTAAGGCCGGGCACTTATCACAGAGCTCTTTATAGCTACTCATTGTAAAAGCTCATTTTTGAATGCACTGACTCACCTTTTTTGTGATTCAGGCTGGCTGTCAGGGCTTCCGTTACCCGGCTGACCCATGTATCATACGACTGGGCACGTGACTTCACTCCGTACAGAAGAGCAGGGAAATCTTCAAGTGAATATCGGTACCTAATGTTAACAAGAAGGGAAGGAAAGTATTAAACATGGTGCGGCTCTAGTGAATGGATAGGCTGCGAGGTCACCGCTGCTCTCTAGTGAATGGATAGGCTGCATTGGCTGTGAGGTCACCGCTGCTCTCTAGTGAATGGATAGGCTGCGAGGTCACCGCTGCTCTCTAGTGAATGGATAGGCTGCATTGGCTGTGAGGTCACCACTGCTCTCTAGTGAATGGATAGGCTGCATTGGCTGTGAGGTCACCGCTGCTCTCTAGTGAATGGATAGGCTGCATTGGCTGTGAGGTCACCACTGCTCTCTAGTGAATGGATAGGCTGCATTCTCAGTGATGTCACCGCTGCTCTCTAGTGAATGGATAGGCTGCATTGGCTGTGATGTCACCGCTGCTCTCTAGTGAATGGATAGGCTGCATTCTCAGTGATGTCACCACTGCTCTCTAGTGAATGGATAGGCTGCATTGGCTGTGATGTCACCGCTGCTCTCTAGTGAATGGATAGGCTGCATTCTCAGTGATGTCACCGCTGCTCTCTAGTAAATGGATAGGCTGCATTCTCAGTGATGTCACCGCTGCTCTCTAGTGAATGGATAGGCTGCATTCTCAGTGATGTCACCGCTGCTCTCTAGTAAATGGATAGGCTTTATGTGACACCCAGATGTAATTTAATGAGATTTATTGGGACATATATCACTACGGATTTGATGTGCATCTACAACCTTCTTTCAGTCCTCACCTGAGACACTTGTTCTGCATGGGGCACGTACACAGGTCCTCTACATGATGCAGGCAGACAAGTCGATCCGAGTTGCAACTGCATGTCAGAGCGGAGAGGAAACAGGTGGTTCTGCAGGAGGAACATTGCCTCTCATCATCTGGGACCAGCTCAAAGACTTCTTCTTCTGACTGCTGGATCCCCTGTGAGAGATAGTAACCACTCTTAGATCTGGCAAACAAAACACATGCAATGGGCATGACGGGAAAACAAAGCAGCTAGTCCTTACCACTTGTAGGGCATTGTCCCGTGCCCTGCTCTCCTCCTCAATCATTACAGACATCTCTTTGCATACTGCAGCTGCCAAGCCAACATCCAAGCACTCTGGGTCTGTGGCCATTTTGAAGATTAACTCTTCGTGAGAAAATACACAGTGTCTTCTCAGTCTCCTATAATGATTGACACACTGGCGTCCAATGGGAAGCTGGCAGAAAGAGGAAAAAGAAAAAAAGTTTGCGCATATACACAATATAATTTACACACGTGTGCAGCGGGGAGAGTCGGTGCCAGAATGTATATAGAAAAAAAACTAACGATTACAGGTGGATATTCAAGGATCTTACTAGAGAAATACTTTGTGCCCTACATACCCAGTCAGCAGTGCAGAAGTTAACAGCCTCCGCAAAGTTGTATCCTTGGTTAAAGCCGGAGTGATACGCACGGGGGAAAGTGACCACAAACTCCCCTGCACATTGGTTGGTCCTGTAAACCTGAAAATTAAAGTGTACATTAAGGTCATTGGTATGGTGGCATATATGGCACCACTGCATAGCTATGAGGTCTCCCTCTACACTGCCCTGCAGCAAACTGGGTTGCAATCCAAATCTGGGCAATGGTGGAGCAAGTGATGAATCAAGAAAGTTCTCTACGGCCTGAGCATTTATTTATAGAGTTAGACAAATCGTATATAAGCCGCAGAGGATTGTACTCACGGGTACTCCGTGTTCCATCAGCACGTTGGGGTTCATGATGGTCACTAGCTGGTGTAATAGGTCAGGCTGGGTCTCAAACAGTTCCGGAGCCAGTTCTCTCATGACATCTTCCAACTGCTCGGCAGCATGGGAAGGAACTCCGTACCACGTCTTGGGTTCTCCCCTGAGAAGAGGAAGAATGAAGAGACTGTTAACAGGTCACACGAGACAAGGGGGCCCCTTAACGTAGATCAGAACGACATGTGTGTTCTTCCAGAAACTGCGCCAGTCGCCTGTCTATGGTATTGCAGCTCAGACACATTCACATGGATAGGGCTGAGCTGCAACACCCCCATGGATGAGAGTGGAGCATTTAATGGAAGTCTGCAGACATTTTTTTTCTAATCTAATGCAACCCTTTTACAGAATTGCATGAAACATACCAGTGCAGGTAATTAATGGAGTAACTCCAATGGTCCTCGATGTGCCAACAAAAAGAAGAAAAGCACATGCCCACGTATAGCCAGGGCACCTTCATGCCAGAGATGTCCACGTTGATGTGAGTGAGAACAGATTGCTCTAGAACGGGCATGTTGTTCAGATTCCAACCACATTGGGCATAATCCTGTAAAGGGAAGAAATTGTGTGAAACCACAGCATTAGTAACCATTGTAAATCACGTGAGTGTGTCAATTACACTTCTTTACTTGTCTTAAACTAATCTCAAAATTTAAATCAAAAGACCAAGCTGTGTGCGGACGCTGAACAAGGGGAATGCTGGGAGATTTCAGCTATGAAACCAGCAGAATAGTGAGTGCAGCTCTGGAGTATAATACAAGATGTAACTCAGGATCAGTAGAGGATAAGTAATGTATGTACACAGTGACTCCACCAGCAGAATAGTGAGTGCAGCTCTGGAGTATAATACAGGATGTAACTCAGGATCAGTAATGTAATGTATGTACACAGTGACTTCACCAGCAGAATATTGAGTGCAGCTCTGGAGTATAATACAGGATATAACTCAGGATCAGTACAGGATAAGTAATGTAATGTATGTACACAGTGACTCCACCAGCAGAATAGTGAGTGCAGCTCTGGAGTATAATACAGGATGTCACTCAGGATCAGTACAGGATAAGTAATGTAATGTATGTACACAGTGACTCCACCTGCAGAATAGTGAGTGCAGCTCTGGAGTATAATACAGGATGTAACTCAGGAACAGTACAGGATAAGTAATGTAATGTATGTACACAGTGACGCCACCAGCAGAATAGTGAGTGCAGCTCTGCAGTATAATACAGGATGTAACTCCGGATCAGTACAGGATAAGTAATGTAATGTACACAGTGACTCCACCAGCAGAATAGTGAGTGCAGCTCTGGAGTATAATACAGGATATAACTCAGGATCAGTACAGGATAAGTAATGTAATGTATGTACACAGTGACTCCACCAGCAGAATATTGAGTGCAGCTCTGGAGTATAATACAGGATGTAACTCAGGATCAGTACAGGATAAGTAATGTAATGTATGTACACAGTGACTCCACCAGCAGAATAGTGAGTGCAGCTCTGGAGTATAATACAGGATATAACTCCGGATCAGTACAGGATAAGTAATGTAATGTATGTACACAGTGACTCCACCAGCAGAATAGTGAGTGCTGCTCTGGAGTATAATACAGGATATAACTCAGGATCAGTACAGGATAAGTAATGTAATGTATGTACACAGTGACTCCACCTGCAGAATAGTGAGTGCAGCTCTGGAGTATAATACAGGATGTAACTCAGGAACAGTACAGGATAAGTAATGTAATGTATGTACACAGTGACGCCACCAGCAGAATAGTGAGTGCAGCTCTGCAGTATAATACAGGATGTAACTCCGGATCAGTACAGGATAAGTAATGTAATGTACACAGTGACTCCACCAGCAGAATAGTGAGTGCAGCTCTGGAGTATAATACAGGATATAACTCAGGATCAGTACAGGATAAGTAATGTAATGTATGTACACAGTGACTCCACCAGCAGAATATTGAGTGCAGCTCTGGAGTATAATACAGGATGTAACTCAGGATCAGTACAGGATAAGTAATGTAATGTATGTACACAGTGACTCCACCAGCAGAATAGTGAGCGCAGCTCTGGAGTATAATAGAGGATGTAACTCAGGATCAGTACAGGATAAGTAATGTATGTACACAGTGACTCCACCAGCAGAATAGTGAGTGCAGCTCTGGAGTATAATACAGGCTGTAACTCAGGATCAGTACAGGATAAGTAATGTATGTACACAGTGACTCCACCAGCAGAATAGTGAGTGCAGCTCTGGAGTATAATACAGGATATAACTCAGGATCAGTGCAGGATAAGTAATGTAATGTATGTACACAGTGACTCCACCAGCAGAATAGTGAGTGCAGCTCTGGAGTATAATACAGGATGTAACTCAGGATCAGTACAGGATAAGTAATGTAATGTGTGTACACAGTGACTCCACCAGCAGAATAGTGAGTGCAGCTCTGGAGTATAATACAGAATGTTACTCAGGATCAGTACACGATAAGTAATGTAATGTATGTACACAGTGACTCCACCAGCAGAATAGGGAGTGCAGCTCTGGAGTGTAATACAGGATGTAGCTCAGGATCAGTTCAGGATAAGTAATGTAATGTAAGTATGTACACAGTGACTCCACCAGCAGAATAGTGAGTGCAGCTCTGGTGTATAATACAGGATATAACTCAGGATCAGTACAGGATAAGTAATGTATGTATACAGTGACTCAACTATACAAAAATAATTAAATAAAAAGTGTAAACTAGTTCACGAAGTTGGACATGCACTTGTTGGTCTTACTATCCTCCCTCATCTTCAGGAGTTAAATACTGCAGATCTGCCTCACCTCTTCATCGGGTGTCAGCTTCCTCCGGCTATCGAGTGTCGGGAAGCCGCTCCCAAAATCTCTAGAAGAAATGTCAGCACCGTATTCCACTATCACATCCTCTTCAATGGTGCACACCAGGCGCCAGAATTCCTTCTCCACCAGCTCCGTAGGCACCATCTGTGGCAGAAATATTAACAAGGATTTGGTCCAGACTCACATAACGATCTTTACAGCTGCAAAGTGAAGAACTGTATGTACTTACGTGTACCGGCATATTGAAGTAGTCGGATTTGAAGTTATCGGCCATCTCTCCGAAGCTTTGCAGAGTGTATTCCCTCACAGCCTGCTCAAATCCAAAGGCTTCACGTGGCTTGCTGCATTCCTATCAGGAGCAGGGGAAAGAAGGATACTTTATAAAACAAGAATTCAGCAAAAGCTAATCTACATATCCGGTTTTCCATATAAGAATGGTTCTATGGGATTATACGAAGTTAAACGGACACGCAACCTGCAGCCTCGGGCCCTAAATCAGCAATCAGAATATTAACAAAAGTAAATTGGAGCGTTACAGCGCCCTCTAACCCTATTAATAGAATTTCAACGGTAGGTGTGTGATGCTTCATTTCCCCTCCTGATCCCTGGCAATCCCCGGACCCCTTTAAAATCCAGATAATGCAGCACTAATAAGACTAAACAAGTGACGGCTGCTGATCCGAATACTTAACTCCCTCATAGAGGATGTCGCTCCCGTCCCCCAATAAGCCTGTGAACGTCTAAATTCAACACAAGTAGAAACAAGTTATGCCCCCCAATTTTTTAACACTCATTACATCCATGTAGAAATATCTGAAGCAGCAGAATCTGGAGGTTCCAATTAAAGCCGTTGACTAAATTGAGGGTTGATTTGTACTGCCCTAAGCTCAGCCACTTTGTAGTAGTTACCCGAGAATGAAGAACCGAGCATCAGGGATACAAAATAAAAAACTAAGACGGGACTGCTGCAAGTGAATAGACCGATGGTCCGCCACGCATCTAGAATTACCTCAGCGATACATTTTGGGCAGCGCCAGTCTCCTTTGGGTACCTCTGGGAGAGGTGGGATCAGACAGAATGTGTGGTAACTGTCGTCACAACCGTCACACAGCAGTAATTTCTCCTCACAGTCACCGCGGCCGCAAAATAGGCAAATGTACAGGTCGACCTGAAGGGACAGAAGAGCAATGACGGGGTGTAAAGAAATATCGGGGGTTTTTATACTAGAAACTCATAGATTTAGATGTAAGGACTTTCAATACATTTAATGAACAGACAAACACAAATGTTATGATATGACAGCGCCATCCTGTGGGCACATGCACTAACTGCAAGTCATTAGAATAATATGGTGAATCTTTTTCTTACAGAAGTGGTTTTTGACATCAATGTCCACAGTTTTTCAGCATCTTCAAGTCAATTCCTGCAGTTTCTCATTTCCTCCCGTTCACACAGAACCAAGTTCTTCCAAGCACAATCACGAGTGGACAGAACAGTGCTCACACCTTCTTAAATACTCTGTGCTGTTGGGGACACTTCTCTGCCTCCAACTTCTCTTCATTCTCCTTTCACATCATGACTTTATCCCGGCTACATACAGCCCGGTCCTCCCTAACACCTTGTGATTGGGCAGGTCCCCCCCCCCACCGAGCACAAGATACATATACTCTTCTGCTGAAATACTTTGTGCTGCTGCAGATTCCGCGTCTTCTGCTATCTGTGCCCACTCCACTCCATTTCCCTCCTCACATCATGACCGTAACATTGCAGGAGTTGGCGGGTCACTACCATCCCCCCTCTCACCCTAAAAAAAATAAAAATAAATCCCATCTCTTTTCCTGTTGTGAGCATTCTGGTGATCTGGCCCCGGGTTGTTTTATTTCTGCCCCTTTTAAAAGCACAGCGCAAACAAACAGGCGATTGTTCTTAGAAAACAGAAGCATACAGTGCATGTATTAGCAATTTCAGGCTGTAACAGGTTTTCATTCCAGGCAATATTAAGGGGTTAAAATGTAACAGCCGGTACGGGAGATATGAGGAAATAATAACTAACGCTAGGAACGCAGCACTTACAAAGTTGACCGACAGCGCCCCCTTCCGCTGCCTCATCTGCATCCCAAAATCATCCAGCTTAGAACTCTTCCTCTTCCTGAACAGTTCATCTGAAACAGCAAAAGACCTTGTGAGCTGAAACCTGAGAAACTTACAGACATACATCCGGGCCATGTTAAGAAATCTTCCTGCAGTCTGGGCCATGACTTGGGGTGTTTATCTGCTCTAATAAATGGGTTTTCTAGTTTGGACAACCAGCTGTCTTTTGCCACTTCTCCCGATGACTGGCTGACAGTCAAATTCTACTTTTGCTGGGAGTCTTGATGCCCTTCACCTCCCCCCATAAAGTTTTGTTTACCTGTTTTCATTAATCCCAAAATCCCCACCATCCTCCAGCAAGAATATTGTATAAGGATAGCACCCTCTGCTGGCCGGCATGTCTCATTACCAGCAATTAACAGATGGAACTTGTTCCTACATAGACTTAAAGAGGCTCTGTCACCAGATTTTGCAGCCCCTATCTGCTATTGCCTGTGATCGGCGCTGCAATGTAGATTACAGTAACATTTTTATTTTTAAAAAACGAGCATTTTTGGCCAAGTTATGACCATTTTTGTATTTATGCAAATGAGGCTGTCTAAAGTACAAGTGGGCGTGTTTAAAGTAAAAGTCCAAGTGGGCGTGTATTATGTGCGTACATCGGGGCGTGTTTACTTCTTTTACTAGCTGGGCGTTAGGAATGGGAGTGTATGATGCTGACGAATCAGCATCATCCACTTCTGTTCGTTAACACCCAGCTTCTGGCAGTGCAGACACACAGCGTGTTCTCGAGAGATCACGCTGTGACGTCACTCATTTCCTGCCCCAGGTCCTGCATCGTGTTGGCCACATCGGCACCAGAGGCCACATTTGATTCTGCAGCAGCATCGGCGTAAGTCGATGTAGCTACTTACCTACAAATGCTGATGCTGCTGCAGAATCAGCTGAAGCCTCTGGTGCCGATGTGGCCGACACGATGCAGGACCTGGGGCAGGAAGTGAGTGACGTCACAGCGTTATCTCTCGAGAACACGCTGTGTGTCTGCACTGCCAGAAGCTGGGTGTTAACGAACAGAAGTGGATGATGCTGATTCGTCAGCATCATACACTCCCATTCCTAACGCCCAGCTAGTAAAAGAAGTAAACACGCCCAGATGTACATACACAATACACGCCCAGTTGTACATACACAATACACGCCCAGTTGTACATACACAATACACGCCCAGTTGTACATACACAATACACGCCCAGTTGTACATACACAATACACGCCCAGTTGTACATACACAATACACGCCCAGTTGTACATACACAATACACGCCCAGTTGTACATACACAATACACGCCCAGTTGTACATACACAATACACGCCCAGTTGTACATACACAATACACGCCCAGTTGTACTTTAACGTTAAACTCGCCCAGTTGTACTTTAGAAAGCCTCATTTACATAAATATAAAAATGGTCATAACTTGGCCAAAAATGCTCGTTTTTAAAAAAAACAAAAAACGTTACTCTTATCTACATTGCAGCGCCGATCTGCTGCAATAGGAGATAGGGGTTGCAAAATCTGGTGACAGAGCCTCTTTAAGGTCCTCTTACATGGCCAGTCCTGGGCCATGTGAACCAGCGCCTAACAACGAGACAGCTCGTTTGCTCCTGCCACAAGGAGCTGTGAATGGTGACGAGTGCTCATTACTCCGATAGTCAGAAAAGGAATGCCTGCAGGCAAACGAAACCCTATTTCCTGACCACCCAATAGATAATAGAGATAAAGTAAGAGTTAACAACTTTTATTAAGCTACGTGTAGCGAGACAAACTATACACATAAATTTTAAAAATTTCACTGCCACAGACCGAAGTCAGTATAACAGCTGGAGAACCCAGCCGAGTATCAGAAAATTGCGGTGTGTGCCGAGTGTCGGCAAACAGTCAGCACAAGGGCACCAGTGCCTCTATTCATGATAGATCCGGCTGAGGCAGGGATTAAAATTTCATTACAGCCCCCCCGACATGTTTCGCTACCTAGTAGCGTCCTCAGGGGTACACGGGGCTAGCCCCGTGTACCCCTGAGGACGCTACTAGGTAGCGAAACATGTCGGGGGGGGCTGTAATGAAATTTTAATCCCTGCCTCAGCCGGATCTATCATATGAATAGAGGCACTGGTGCCCTTGTGCTGACTGTTTGCCGACACTCGGCACACACCGCAATTTTCTGATACTCGGCTGGGTTCTCCAGCTGTTATACTGACTTCGGTCTGTGGCAGTGAAATTTTTAAAATTTATGTGTATAGTTTGTCTCGCTACACGTAGCTTAATAAAAGTTGTTAACTCTTACTTTATCTCTATTATCTATTGGGTGGTCAGGAAATAGGGTTTCGTTTGCCTGCAGGCATTCCTTTTCTGACTATATATTGTACCCGCTGACTACCCAGGGTCAAACCTGTGTTTTTTCTCATTACTCCGATCGCTCGTCCCCATACATCATCATGTCGGCAGCGCGTCTCCGTTTACACACCGAGACGTGCTGCCGACAACCATATTATTTTACACTTTTAAAACGATACGATCAGCAGATGAACGAGCGTTTGCTTGATTACACGGGGCAGTTATCGGGAATGAGCGTTCTATGAATGAGCATTTGCCCGATAATTGGCCAGTGTAAAAGGGCCTTTAGGCAGCCCATGAAAACGTCACTCGAATAATCATCCCTGGCAAAGGAGGCTGTATCGCAATTTTGAGGTTTGTGAGGTAAACAAATAACTTTGAGGGGTACAAGGAACCAAGATCCCAATTTTTTCCCCAAAGTTTCACTAAATTTTCAGGGTAACTAAACATTTAAAAAACTTTTGACATGTCAGAAGTTTTGATCAGTGGGGGTTTAGTTACCCTTTAAGACAGACGTTATCATTAGTCCATTTAGGCATTTTATTAGGGATGACCTCCAGGCGTGAGCACAGTCTTACCAGCTCTGTCTTGAACGCTGTCGCCAACCCCGATCACCTTGGTAGTAGCTCCGAAGGCATGCAACTTCTTCACTTCTGGGCTTTTACTGATCTCCACAGACTCCTGCAATAGAACAACACAGATTCAGTGAGTCAGTGGATTGCAGGGGTTAAATTAAATGTAACACGGCCACTCCTCTGCCTGTAGGGGAATCTGAAATGTATTAATAGAGTCAGCCAGTCCTATGTAAATAAAGCTCAGTCAGTGTACAATGAAAAGTTCTGCAACTTCCTAAAATACGCGGTGTTAAAAAGATCTTACCGTATGCAACATCTCTGCTTGTTGTCAGCGGTAGGAAACATTTTTATTTATGACTAATACTGCTATGCCGTACAGATAAGAAAAAACTAAAATCGCACCTCAGACTTGATTCGCCGGGATCTCTTCAAGGGAATGTTTGTCTTCTCAGTTCTTGCAGCGTCTTTGGTGTCTTCATATGGATCCGCCACTTCCACTTTCTCCTCAACTTTCAAATTTGGTTTCTGGATGCCCTGAATGGGGAAGATCAAAGAGAACGGAGCTGGGAAGTTAATAATCACGTGACGTCTGTTATAGGTGAAGGTGCGGTGAGATCATGTGTGTGTCGACTCACCATGAGGCTGATCCCAGACTGGAAGAGTTCATAGGGGTATAGAATTCGCTCATAATGTGTCTTCAGTAGAGACCCCGTGCCCTTTCCGGAGACGTAACCCAGGCGGCTGCCCACTCTTGACCATTTCTTCTCCTTGCTAATGATGTCAAAGCCTCCTTCACTGGAAACAACCTGCCAGGTGACGGAGGAGTAAATGGAACTTTAATTCTTCTAAAAAAGAACACACTCGGGATCACTCAGGACTGATTTCAAATGTAAAGTGGTGCCCCGGCCTTCTGTCAATAAATCTTGATCATCGTATAAAAATAAAAAAGTCTGCATCTTATTAATATACTATGTGTTTGCATTTCTCACAGTTTGAGAGCTTTGATTGCTGTCAGTGAATGGGAACATTCTTGTTTACACCGCTCTTGATTCAAGTCAATGACAGAAAGTAGAGATCTTGAAAATGGTGAGCAATTAAAACACATGCGGTATTAAAATGATAAAACTGGCCATGTTGCCCAGAGCAACAAATCAGAGCTCAGTTTTCATTTCTTACACGGATCTGGAAAGCTGCGCTGTGATGGGTTGCTATGGGCAACAAGGCCAGTTTTACTTTTAGACAAATTTGATAATGAGGTTTCATGTGTATTAGAAAGTTGTAGGAGTTTTTATTACATCAAAAGGTTTGCATTATTCCAGAAACAGCGGCCATGATGTCCAAGGGTTGCATCTGGGATTGCGACTCATCATCTTTCAATTGAATTGGGCTGAGGTGCAATACCGGGCACAGCCCATGGACGACAGTGGTGCTGTTTCTGGAAAGAAAGCAGAGCATTTTTTTCTAACCCTGGACAAGGTTAGAAAAAATATTTTTCTCATTCATTTCTAGGTTTACTGTTCCTCACCTTACTCAGTGCATACAAATCGAGGAGCCTGCGATCCACCACCGGGATCCTGAGCGTTGATCCTTGCAGCTCCCAGAACTTTGCCAGCTGATCCAGAAAGTCAAGCTTCACGCGGGTCATAGCCTAGGAATCAGGACAGGAGTTATTTTTGGTGCTTTCTATTTTACAAGAGCAGCTGAGATTGATTTTCCTGCAGCAGAAATCTCTAAAAGGGAATTTACAAGTGAAAGATGACACTTCGGATATTGGTCTGTAATCTCCGATGTCCTAACAGCAATTAGCAGGCGCAACAAAGCCCATCAAGGGCAGAAAATGTTGGGCACTAATGATAATGAGCCCGCGGGGTGACCCTCTTGACTAGGACTCGCTTCACATCTCAGACCCCTTTGAAGCAGGAGTTTCATAGTTTGCACCCACTAATGTCGTTGTTGGGGTATCCATTCCGGTTGACAGGTCTCCTTTAAAGCTAGGGCTACACGGCGACTTTGGACACGACACAGATCGCTGCGCCAATGATAGTCAATGTTGCCGCCTTGTGACCTGCAACACGACAGTCGCAAAAAAATTCAGCAGGTTCGTTTTTCTCGCGACTGTCGTGTCGTGGTTGCAGCGAGCCGTGGGTCGCAACGTGTCCACATTGACGTACATTACCGGGGACGTATGGCCTGTGACGCAACCAGATTTGCAGTGCAGCCCTAGCCTTAGGGACACGGTCACAGAAAATCTGTCTACTGGAGATAATAAAAGTATAAAGAGGGAATACAATAATTAAAAAAAATTAAGGCCTCCTGTGTATGTGTCCCTATGACAACTCTTCAACCACTGTGTGCTACCAGTTCCATGTTGTCATAGGGAAATTATGTGGAGCCAGATCTGCTAATATTTAAGTCATTTAGGATGTGGCCATTCCACACAATGATCCTGTGACAACTCTTAACCGCCACAGAAAACTGTGGAAGTGTTGTCATGGGGACACAACAGAGTAGCTCTTTTCATGGCAGGCCTATGACATTCGTCTCTGACAGATCCGCATAAGATTAAGGCGTTTTTGTTTTTTCCACATTTTAAGATACATTTGTATAAAACTTGTGGGAGTTCTCTGGCTCCACAGAAGCCACGTGACATATCTACAGCGGCCTCTTCCAGCCTCGTGACAAGTACAGATCACCTTCTATATATGCTGAGAAACAGACGATAAATGAGCATCAAGGGGATGAGGTAACTTAATCTGTAGCAATAACTGTCCGGAGCTGCATTTAGGCTCTGTTCACACCCGCGCAGGACGTCGTGCCGCATCGATCATACAACAGGCACCTCTGACACATGACAGACCACAATGGGGTTTGTCATGTTCCCTACACACGTTCATGTGACCGCTGGCCAGTGATTGGCTGCTGTGTGTCAGAAGGTCATCGCTGCAGCAAGTAGTAGAGACCGGCAGAGGACTGGGCGGCATCGGAATTGGAGCGGTGACGGGTGTACGGCCTTTTTATTTTTTAGTTGTGCACATTATGGTGAGCTGGTTTAAACTTACTTTTTATCCGCTAGACAACCCCTTTAAATGCCCTTCGGCGTGTGAAAAAGTGAACACAAAACTTATTCCTGTCCTGCACTATCCTGCTTACACCAGCAAAAAGAGCCGCTCATCCTGTGTCCCCATGGCAACACTTCCTGTTTCTGTGCGGTCATCTCAGTGTTCTCATAGGGACACCGGGCTCCATAATAATTCATTAGATCCCTTTGTTTGGTTACCTGTGCTAGGAAAGTGGATTTTTACTTTAATGGGATGTTATGTGGTCTGGAGTCCCTGATAACAGGGCCGAAGTAAAGGAAGTCTTGTCATGCGGGACAGGAATACGATTTTTGTATGGTTTTTTTTTCACATTTTTAAAGATGTTGGACATCCTGTGGAGAGGTGAAAAATGTGGCCCCCATCCCCCGTCCTCTTCACTACACGACCACAGTGAAAAGGAGTTTGCCGGGAATCGGACCCCCACCGATCGGATATTGATGATCTATCCTAAGGATCGGCCATCGATAAAAAACAGCTGATCGGGGAGGTTTATGAGGTTTCTACATTGAGGGGGCAGCGCAGCAACAGAATAATGTTGTCCACGGCGGACCAGGACACGGCGGACCAGGACACGGCGGACCAGGACACGGCGGACCAGGACACGAGCACAATCTCTAGGAGTAACGCCGCAGAAACAGAGCACATACTAATCCGATCAGTAAAAGACGTTACGAGATCAGATCCATCGTAAACAAGACAGACGTTCAACGCCGTAATATCGGAAGATCTCACCTCCAGCTCATTCAGACGCTGCACCCGGGGAGTAAAACAGAAGCTTTTCACATCGCAGGCAAAAGGAGGCTGCCAGTCCTGAAAAGAGAGGAGGAAATTCATCAGTAATCGAATAAATGCAGTAACACTCCTTTAATCCGGAATCCAATAATCCAGAAATGCAGCACAGAACTACGATATAACGTGGAAACTCAACAAAAAGAAGAAGAGCGAGCAAAGAAAACCGAAAAGGAAACTCATGGTAGAAAACTAATTTGACATTCTATTCTTTGACCATCCGATAATCCCAAAATATATAATCGGACAGTTATCAGATCCCATTAATTTGGGATTGAAGAGGTTTTAATTTGTGGAGTTGTCTGAAGGAGGCGCCTCACAGCGAAGGGTCACGAGCCTGAATCTTGGCACCAATAATAATGTTTTTAGTGGCTCACTGCATTTATATTACAGGAAGATTCAGCAAATCAATTGTGTAAAATCCCTCTGATAAATATCATCTGTCAGCACAAACAATGCCCCATTATACACGCACCGGCCGCAAGGCAAGACGCACTCAGAGAGCCACTAACCGAAAAGAGCAGACACACACATTATACAGAGGAGCGGCTGATATCAGTCACACATATGATGTAATGTCTCTGGAGGATATAATAGTACTGGAGTGATATAAGAGGAGCGGCTGATATCAGTCACATATGATGTAATGTCTCTGGGGGATATAATAGTACTGGAGTGATATAAGAGGAGCGGCTGATATCAGTCACACATATGATGTAATGTCTCTGGAGGATATAATAGTACTGGAGTGATATAAGAGGAGCGGCTGATATCAGTCACACATATGATGTAATGTCTCTGGAGGATATAATAGTACTGGAGTGATATAAGAGGAGCGGCTGATATCAGTCACACATATGATGTAATGTCTCTGGAGGATATAATAGTACTGGAGTGATATAAGAGGAGCGGCTGATATCAGTCACATATGATGTAATGTCTCTGGAGGATATAATGGTACTGGAGTGTTATAAGAGGAGCGGCTGATATCAGTCACATATGATGTAATGTCTCTGGAGGATATAATAGTACTGGAGTGATATAAGAGGAGCGGCTGATATCAGTCACATATATGATGTAATGTCTCTGGAGGATATAATAGTGCTGGAGTGATATAAGAGGAGCGGCTGATATCAGTCACACATATGATGTAATGTCTCTGGAGGATATAATAGTACTGGAGTGATATAAGAGGAGCGGCTGATATCAGTCACACATGATGTAATGTCTCTGGAGGATATAATAGTACTGGAGTGATATAAGAGGAGCGGCTGATATCAGTCACATATGATGTAATGTCTCTGGAGGATATAATAGTACTGGAGTGTTATAAGAGGAGCGGCTGATATCAGTCACATATATGATGTAATGTCTCTGGAGGATATAATAGTGCTGGAGTGATATAAGAGGAGCGGCTGATATCAGTCACACATATGATGTAATGTCTGGAGGATATAATAGTGCTGGAGTGATATAAGAGGAGCGGCTGATATCAGTCACACATATGATGTAATGTCAGGAGGATATAATAGTACTGGAGTGTTATAAGAGGAGCGGCTGATATCAGTCACATATGATGTAATGTCTCTGGAGGATATAATAGTACTGGAGTGATATAAGAGGAGCGGCTGATATCAGTCACATATGATGTAATGTCTCTGGAGGATATAATAGTACTGGAGTGTTATAAGAGGAGCGGCTGATATCAGTCACACATATGATGTAATGTCTCTGGAGGATATAATAGTACTGGAGTGATATAAGAGGAGCGGCTGATATCAGTCACATATGATGTAATGTCTCTGGAGGATATAATAGTACTGGAGTGTTATAAGAGGAGCGGCTGATATCAGTCACACATATGATGTAATGTCTCTGGAGGATATAATAGTACTGGAGTGATATAAGAGGAGCGGCTGATATCAGTCACATATGATGTAATGTCTCTGGAGGATATAATAGTACTGGAGTGATATAAGAGGAGCGGCTGATATCAGTCACACATATGATGTAATGTCTCTGGAGGATATAATAGTGCTGGAGTGATATAAGAGGAGCGGCTGATATCAGTCACACATATGATGTAATGTCTGGAGGATATAATAGTGCTGGAGTGATATAAGAGGAGCGGCTGATATCAGTCACACATATGATGTAATGTCAGGAGGATATAATAGTACTGGAGTGTTATAAGAGGAGCGGCTGATATCAGTCACATATGATGTAATGTCTCTGGAGGATATAATAGTACTGGAGTGATATAAGAGGAGCGGCTGATATCAGTCACATATGATGTAATGTCTCTGGAGGATATAATAGTACTGGAGTGTTATAAGAGGAGCGGCTGATATCAGTCACACATATGATGTAATGTCTCTGGAGGATATAATAGTACTGGAGTGATATAAGAGGAGCGGCTGATATCAGTCACATATGATGTAATGTCTCTGGAGGATATAATAGTACTGGAGTGTTATAAGAGGAGCGGCTGATATCAGTCACACATATGATGTAATGTCTCTGGAGGATATAATAGTACTGGAGTGATATAAGAGGAGCGGCTGATATCAGTCACATATGATGTAATGTCTCTGGAGGATATAATAGTACTGGAGTGATATAAGAGGAGCGGCTGATATCAGTCACACATATGATGTAATGTCTCTGGAGGATATAATAGTACTGGAGTGATATAAGAGGAGCGGCTGATATCAGTCACATATGATGTAATGTCTCTGGAGGATATAATAGTACTGGAGTGATATAAGAGGAGCGGCTGATATCAGTCACACATATGATGTAATGTCTCTGGAGGATATAATAGTACTGGAGTGTTATAAGAGGAGCGGCTGATATCAGTCACACATATGATGTAATGTCTCTGGAGGATATAATAGTACTGGAGTGATATAAGAGGAGCGGCTGATATCAGTCACATATGATGTAATGTCTCTGGAGGATATAATAGTACTGGAGTGATATAAGAGGAGCGGCTGATATCAGTCACATATGATGTAATGTCTCTGGAGGATATAATAGTGCTGGAGTGATATAAGAGGAGCGGCTGATATCAGTCACACATATGATGTAATGTCTCTGGAGGATATAATAGTACTGGAGTGATATAAGAGGAGCGGCTGATATCAGTCACATATGATGTAATGTCTCTGGGGGATATAATAGTACTGGAGTGTTATAAGAGGAGCGGCTGATATCAGTCACATATGGTGTAATGTCTCTGGAGGATATAATAGTACTGGAGTGATATAAGAGCAGCGGCTGATATCAGTCACACATGATGTAATGTCTCTGGAGGATATAATAGTGCTGGAGTGATATAAGAGGAGCGGCTGATATCAGTCACATATGATGTAATGTCTCTGGAGGATATAATAGTACTGGAGTGATATAAGAGGAGCGGCTGATATCAGTCACATATGATGTAATGTCTCTGGAGGATATAATAGTACTGGAGTGTTATAAGAGGAGCGGCTGATATCAGTCACATATGATGTAATGTCTCTGGAGGATATAATAGTGCTGGAGTGATATAAGAGGAGCGGCTGATATCAGTCACACACGATGTAATGTCTCTGGAGGATGTAATAGTACTGGAGTGATATAAGAGGAGCGGCTGATATCAGTCACATATGATGTAATGTCTCTGGAGGATATAAGAGGAGCGGCTGATATCAGTCACACATATGATGTAATGTCTCTGGAGGATATAATAGTGCTGGAGTGATATAAGAGGAGCGGCTGATATCAGTCACACATGTAATGTAATGTCTCTGGAGGATATAATAGTACTGGAGTGTTATAAGAGGAGCGGCTGATATCAGTCACATATGATGTAATGTCTCTGGAGGATATAATAGTACTGGAGTGTTATAAGAGGAGCGGCTGATATCAGTCACATATGATGTAATGTCTCGGGAGGATATAATAGTGCTGGAGTGATATAAGAGGAGCGGCTGATATCAGTCACATATGATGTAATGTCTCTGGAGGATATAATAGTGCTGGAGTGTTATAGGAGGAGCGGCTGATATCAGTCACACATATGATGTAATGTCTCTGGAGGATATAATAGTGCTGGAGTGATATAAGAGGAGCGGCTGATATCAGTCACACATATGATGTAATGTCTCTGGAGGATATAATAGTACTGGAGTGTTATAAGAGGAGCGGCTGATATCAGTCACATATATGATGTAATGTCTCTGGAGGATATAATAGTGCTGGAGTGTTATAAGAGGAGCAGCTGATATCAGTCACACATATGATGTAATGTCTCTGGAGGATATAATAGTACTGGAGTGATATAAGAGGAGCGGCTGATATCAGTCACATATGATGTAATGTCTCTGGAGGATATAATAGTACTGGAGTGATATAAGAGGAGCGGCTGATATCAGTCACACATATGATGTAATGTCTCTGGAGGATATAATAGTGCTGGAGTGATATAAGAGGAGCGGCTGATATCAGTCACACATATGATGTAATGTCTGGAGGATATAATAGTGCTGGAGTGATATAAGAGGAGCGGCTGATATCAGTCACACATATGATGTAATGTCAGGAGGATATAATAGTACTGGAGTGTTATAAGAGGAGCGGCTGATATCAGTCACATATATGATGTAATGTCTCTGGAGGATATAATAGTACTGGAGTGTAATAAGAGGAGCGGCTGATATCAGTCACATATGATGTAATGTCTCTGGAGGATATAATAGTACTGGAGTGATATAAGAGGAGCGGCTGATATCAGTCACATATATGATGTAATGTCTCTGGAGGATATAATAGTACTGGAGTGTAATAAGAGGAGCGGCTGATATCAGTCACATATGATGTAATGTCTCTGGAGGATATAATAGTACTGGAGTGTTATAAGAGGAGCGGCTGATATCAGTCACACATATGATGTAATGTCTCTGGGGGATATAATAGTACTGGAGTGATATAAGAGGAGCGGCTGATATCAGTCACATATGATGTAATGTCTCTGGAGGATATAATAGTACTGGAGTGTTATAAGAGGAGCGGCTGATATCAGTCACATATGATGTAATGTCTCTGGAGGATATAATAGTACTGGAGTGATAAGAGGAGCGGCTGATATCAGTCACACAGATGATGTAATGTCTCTGGAGGATATAATAGTACTGGAGTGTTATAAGAGGAGCGGCTGATATCAGTCACACAGATGATGTAATGTCTCTGGTGGATATAATAGTACTGGAGTGATATAAGAGGAGCGGCTGATATCAGTCACACATATGATGTAATGTCTCTGGTGGATATAATAGTACTGGAGTGATATAAGAGGAGCGGCTGATATCAGTCACACATATGATGTAATGTCTCTGGAGGATATAATAGTGCTGGAGTGATATAAGAGGAGCGGCTGATATCAGTCACACATGATGTAATGTCTAGAGGATATAATAGTGCTGGAGTGTTATAAGAGGAGCGGCTGATATCAGTCACACATATGATGTAATGTCTCTGGGGGATATAATAGTACTGGAGTGTTATAAGAGAAGCGGCTGATATCAGTCACATATGATGTAATGTCTCTGGAGGATATAATAGTACTGGAGTGATATAAGAGGAGCGGCTGATATCAGTCACACATATGATGTAATGTCTCTGGGGGATATAATAGTACTGGAGTGTTAGAGGAGCGGCTGATATCAGTCACACATATGATGTAATGTCTCTGGAGGATATAATAGTGCTGGAGTGATATAAGAGGAGCGGCTGATATCAGTCACATATGATGTAATGTCTCTGGAGGATATAATAGTGCTGGAGTGATATAAGAGGAGCGGCTGATATCAGTCACACATGATGTAATGTCTAGAGGATATAATAGTACTGGAGTGATATAAGAGGAGCGGCTGATATCAGTCACATATGATGTAATGTCTCTGGAGGATATAATAGTACTGGAGTGATATAAGAGCGGCTGATATCAGTCACACATATGATGTAATGTCTCTGGGGGATATAATAGTACTGGAGTGTTATAAGAGGAGCGGCTGATATCAGTCACACATATGATGTAATGTCTCTGGAGGATATAATAGTGCTGGAGTGATATAAGAGGAGCGGCTGATATCAGTCACACATGATGTAATGTCTAGAGGATATAATAGTACTGGAGTGATATAAGAGGAGCGGCTGATATCAGTCACATATGATGTAATGTCTCTGGAGGATATAATAGTACTGGAGTGATATAAGAGGAGCGGCTGATATCAGTCACACATATGATGTAATGTCTCTGGGGGATATAATAGTACTGGAGTGTTAAAAGAGGCGCGGCTGACATCAGTCACACATATGATGTAATGTCTCTGGAGGATATAATAGTGCTGGAGTGATATAAGAGGAGCGGCTGATATCAGTCACATATGATGTAATGTCTCTGGAGGATATAATAGTGCTGGAGTGATATAAGAGGAGCGGCTGATATCAGTCACATATGATGTAATGTCTCTGGAGGATATAATAGTACTGGAGTGATATAAGAGGAGCGGCTGATATCAGTCACACATATGATGTAATGTCTCTGGAGGATATAATAGTGCTGGAGTGATATAAGAGGAGCGGCTGATATCAGTCACATATGATGTAATGTCTCTGGAGGATATAATAGTGCTGGAGTGTTATAAGAGGAGCGGCTGATATCAGTCACATATATGATGTAATGTCTCTGGAGGATATAATAGTACTGGAGTGATATAAGAGGAGCGGCTGATATCAGTCACACATATGATGTAATGTCTCTGGAGGATATAATAGTACTGGAGTGTTATAAGAGGAGCGGCTGATATCAGTCACATGATGTAATGTCTCTGGAGGATATAATAGTACTGGAGTGATATAAGAGGAGCGGCTGATATCAGTCACACATATGATGTAATGTCTCTGGGGGATATAATAGTGCTGGAGTGATATAAGAGGAGCGGCTGATATCAGTCACACATATGATGTAATGTCTGGAGGATATAATAGTACTGGAGTGTTAGAGGAGCGGCTGATATCAGTCACATATGATGTAATGTCTCTGGAGGATATAATAGTACTGGAGTGATATAAGAGGAGCGGCTGATATCAGTCACATATGATGTAATGTCTCTGGAGGATATAATAGTACTGGAGTGTTATAAGAGGAGCGGCTGATATCAGTCACACATATGATGTAATGTCTCTGGAGGATATAATAGTACTGGAGTGATATAAGAGGAGCGGCTGATATCAGTCACACATATGATGTAATGTCTCTGGAGGATATAATAGTGCTGGAGTGATATAAGAGGAGCGGCTGATATCAGTCACATATGATGTAATGTCTCTGGAGGATATAATAGTGCTGGAGTGATATAAGAGGAGCGGCTGATATCAGTCACACATGATGTAATGTCTAGAGGATATAATAGTACTGGAGTGATATAAGAGGAGCGGCTGATATCAGTCACACATATGATGTAATGTCTCTGGAGGATATAATAGTACTGGAGTGTTATAAGAGGAGCGGCTGATATCAGTCACATGATGTAATGTCTCTGGAGGATATAATAGTACTGGAGTGATATAAGAGGAGCGTCTGATATCAGTCACACATATGATGTAATGTCTCTGGAGGATATAATAGTGCTGGAGTGATATAAGAGGAGCGCCTGATATCAGTCACATATGATGTAATGTCTCTGGAGGATATAATAGTGCTGGAGTGATATAAGAGGAGCGGCTGATATCAGTCACACATGATGTAATGTCTGGAGGATATAATAGTACTGGAGTGATATAAGAGGAGCGGCTGATATCAGTCACATATGATGTAATGTCTCTGGAGGATATAATAGTACTGGAGTGTTATAAGAGGAGCGGCTGATATCAGTCACATATGATGTAATGTCTCTGGAGGATATAATAGTACTGGAGTGTTATAAGAGGAGCGGCTGATATCAGTCACACATATGATGTAATGTCTCTGGAGGATATAATAGTGCTGGAGTGATATAAGAGGAGCGGCTGATATCAGTCACACATATGACGTAATGTCTCTGGAGGATATAATAGTCCTGTAGTGTTATAAGAGGAGCAGCTGATATCAGTCACATATATGATGTAATGTCTGTGGAGGATATAATAGTACTGGAGTGATATAAGAGGAGCGGCTGATATCAGTCACATATGATGTAATGTCTCTGGAGTGATATAAGAGGAGCGGCTGATATCAGTCACATATGATGTAATGTCTCTGGAGGATATAATAGTACTGGAGTGATATAAGAGGAGCGGCTGATATCAGTCACATGATGTAATGTCTCTGGGGGATATAATAGTACTGGAGTGATATAAGAGGAGCGGCTGATATCAGTCACATGATGTAATGTCTCTGGGGGATATAATAGTACTGGAGTGATATAAGAGGAGCGGCTGATATCAGTCACATGATGTAATGTCTGGAGGATATAATAGTACTGGAGTGATATAAGAGGAGCGGCTGATATCAGTCACACATATGATGTAATGTCTCTGGAGGATATAATAGTACTGGAGTGATATAAGAGGAGCGGCTGATATCAGTCACATATGATGTAATGTCTCTGGAGGATATAATAGTACTGGAGTGATATAAGAGGAGCGGCTGATATCAGTCACACATATGATGTAATGTCTCTGGAGGATATAATAGTACTGGAGTGATATAAGAGGAGCGGCTGATATCAGTCACACATATGATGTAATGTCTCTGGAGGATATAATAGTACTGGAGTGATATAAGAGGAGCGGCTGATATCAGTCACATATGATGTAATGTCTCTGGAGGATATAATAGTACTGGAGTGATATAAGAGGAGCGGCTGATATCAGTCACATATGATGTAATGTCTCTGGAGGATATAATAGTACTGGAGTGATATAAGAGGAGCGGCTGATATCAGTCACATATGATGTAATGTCTCTGCGGGATATAATAGTACTGGAGTGATATAAGAGGAGCGGCTGATATCAGTCACATATGATGTAATGTCTCTGGAGGATATAATAGTACTGGAGTGATATAAGAGGAGCGGCTGATATCAGTCACACATATGATGTAATGTCTCTGGAGGATATAATAGTGCTGGAGTGATATAAGAGGAGCGGCTGATATCAGTCACATATGATGTAATGTCTCTGGAGGATATAATAGTACTGGAGTGATATAAGAGGAGCGGCTGATATCAGTCACATATGATGTAATGTCTCTGGAGGATGTAATAGTACTGGAGTGATATAAGAGGAGCGGCTGATATCAGTCACATATGATGTAATGTCTCTGGAGGATATAATAGTGCTGGAGTGATATAAGAGGAGCGGCTGATATCAGTCACACATGTAATGTAATGTCTCTGGAGGATATAATAGTACTGGAGTGTTATAAGAGGAGCGGCTGATATCAGTCACATATATGATGTAATGTCTCTGGAGGATATAATAGTGCTGGAGTGTTATAAGAGGAGCAGCTGATATCAGTCACACATATGATGTAATGTCTCTGGAGGATATAATAGTACTGGAGTGATATAAGAGGAGCGGCTGATATCAGTCACATATGATGTAATGTCTGGAGGATATAATAGTACTGGAGTGATATAAGAGGAGCGGCTGATATCAGTCACATATATGATGTAATGTCTCTGGGGGATATAATAGTACTGGAGTGATATAAGAGGAGCGGCTGATATCAGTCACACATATGATGTAATGTCTCTGGAGGATATAATAGTGCTGGAGTGATATAAGAGGAGCGGCTGATATCAGTCACATATATGATGTAATGTCTCTGGAGGATATAATAGTACTGGAGTGTAATAAGAGGAGCGGCTGATATCAGTCACATATGATGTAATGTCTCTGGAGGATATAATAGTACTGGAGTGATATAAGAGGAGCGGCTGATATCAGTCACATATATGATGTAATGTCTCTGGAGGATATAATAGTACTGGAGTGTAATAAGAGGAGCGGCTGATATCAGTCACATATGATGTAATGTCTCTGGAGGATATAATAGTACTGGAGTGATATAAGAGGAGCGGCTGATATCAGTCACATATATGATGTAATGTCTCTGGAGGATATAATAGTACTGGAGTGTTATAAGAGGAGCGGCTGATATCAGTCACATATGATGTAATGTCTCTGGAGGATATAATAGTACTGGAGTGTTATAAGAGGAGCGGCTGATATCAGTCACACATATGATGTAATGTCTCTGGGGGATATAATAGTACTGGAGTGATATAAGAGGAGCGGCTGATATCAGTCACATATGATGTAATGTCTCTGGAGGATATAATAGTACTGGAGTGTTATAAGAGGAGCGGCTGATATCAGTCACACATATGATGTAATGTCTCTGGAGGATATAATAGTACTGGAGTGTTATAAGAGGAGCGGCTGATATCAGTCACATATGATGTAATGTCTCTGGAGGATATAATAGTACTGGAGTGATAAGAGGAGCGGCTGATATCAGTCACACAGATGATGTAATGTCTCTGGAGGATATAATAGTACTGGAGTGTTATAAGAGGAGCGGCTGATATCAGTCACACAGATGATGTAATGTCTCTGGTGGATATAATAGTACTGGAGTGATATAAGAGGAGCGGCTGATATCAGTCACACATATGATGTAATGTCTCTGGAGGATATAATAGTACTGGAGTGATATAAGAGGAGCGGCTGATATCAGTCACACATGATGTAATGTCTAGAGGATATAATAGTGCTGGAGTGTTATAAGAGGAGCGGCTGATATCAGTCACACATATGATGTAATGTCTCTGGGGGATATAATAGTACTGGAGTGTTATAAGAGGAGCGGCTGATATCAGTCACATATGATGTAATGTCTCTGGAGGATATAATAGTACTGGAGTGATATAAGAGGAGCGGCTGATATCAGTCACACATATGATGTAATGTCTCTGGGGGATATAATAGTACTGGAGTGTTAGAGGAGCGGCTGATATCAGTCACATATGATGTAATGTCTCTGGAGGATATAATAGTACTGGAGTGATATAAGAGGAGCGGCTGATATCAGTCACACAGATGATGTAATGTCTCTGGAGGATATAATAGTACTGGAGTGTTATAAGAGGAGCGGCTGATATCAGTCACACATATGATGTAATGTCTCGGGGGGATATAATAGTACTGGAGTGTTATAAGAGGAGCGGCTGATATCAGTCACATATATGATGTAATGTCTCTGGAGGATATAATAGTACTGGAGTGATATAAGAGGAGCGGCTGATATCAGTCACACATATGATGTAATGTCTCTGGAGGATATAATAGTACTGGAGTGATATAAGAGGAGCGGCTGATATCAGTCACACATATGATGTAATGTCTCTGGAGGATATAATAGTACTGGAGTGATATAAGAGGAGCGGCTGATATCAGTCACACATATGATGTAATGTCTCTGGAGGATATAATAGTGCTGGAGTGATATAAGAGGAGCGGCTGATATCAGTCACATATGATGTAATGTCTCTGGAGGATATAATAGTGCTGGAGTGATATAAGAGGAGCGGCTGATATCAGTCACACATGATGTAATGTCTAGAGGATATAATAGTACTGGAGTGATATAAGAGGAGCGGCTGATATCAGTCACATATGATGTAATGTCTCTGGAGGATATAATAGTGCTGGAGTGATATAAGAGGAGCGGCTGATATCAGTCACATATGATGTAATGTCTCTGGAGGATATAATAGTACTGGAGTGATATAAGAGCGGCTGATATCAGTCACACATATGATGTAATGTCTCTGGGGGATATAATAGTACTGGAGTGTTATAAGAGGAGCGGCTGATATCAGTCACACATATGATGTAATGTCTCTGGAGGATATAATAGTGCAGGAGTGATATAAGAGGAGCGGCTGATATCAGTCACACATGATGTAATGTCTAGAGGATATAATAGTACTGGAGTGATATAAGAGGAGCGGCTGATATCAGTCACACATATGATGTAATGTCTCTGGAGGATATAATAGTGCTGGAGTGATATAAGAGGAGCGGCTGATATCAGTCACATATATGATGTAATGTCTCTGGAGGATATAATAGTACTGGAGTGATATAAGAGGAGCGGCTGATATCAGTCACATATGATGTAATGTCTCTGGAGGATATAATAGTACTGGAGTGATATAAGAGGAGCGGCTGATATCAGTCACACATATGATGTAATGTCTCTGGAGGATATAATAGTGCTGGAGTGATATAAGAGGAGCGGCTGATATCAGTCACATATGATGTAATGTCTCTGGAGGATATAATAGTGCTGGAGTGATATAAGAGGAGCGGCTGATATCAGTCACACATGATGTAATGTCTAGAGGATATAATAGTACTGGAGTGATATAAGAGGAGCGGCTGATATCAGTCACACATATGATGTAATGTCTCTGGAGGATATAATAGTACTGGAGTGTTATAAGAGGAGCGGCTGATATCAGTCACATGATGTAATGTCTCTGGAGGATATAATAGTACTGGAGTGATATAAGAGGAGCGTCTGATATCAGTCACACATATGATGTAATGTCTCTGGAGGATATAATAGTGCTGGAGTGATATAAGAGGAGCGCCTGATATCAGTCACATATGATGTAATGTCTCTGGAGGATATAATAGTGCTGGAGTGATATAAGAGGAGCGGCTGATATCAGTCACACATGATGTAATGTCTGGAGGATATAATAGTACTGGAGTGATATAAGAGGAGCGGCTGATATCAGTCACATATGATGTAATGTCTCTGGAGGATATAATAGTACTGGAGTGTTATAAGAGGAGCGGCTGATATCAGTCACACATATGATGTAATGTCTCTGGAGGATATAATAGTACTGGAGTGATATAAGAGGAGCGGCTGATATCAGTCACATATGATGTAATGTCTCTGGAGGATATAATAGTACTGGAGTGTTATAAGAGGAGCGGCTGATATCAGTCACACATATGATGTAATGTCTCTGGAGGATATAATAGTACTGGAGTGATATAAGAGGAGCGGCTGATATCAGTCACACATATGACGTAATGTCTCTGGAGGATATAATAGTACTGGAGTGATATAAGAGGAGCGGCTGATATCAGTCACATATGATGTAATGTCTCTGGAGGATATAATAGTGCTGGAGTGATATAAGAGGAGCGGCTGATATCAGTCACACATGATGTAATGTCTGGAGGATATAATAGTACTGGAGTGATATAAGAGGAGCGGCTGATATCAGTCACATGATGTAATGTCTCTGGGGGATATAATAGTACTGGAGTGTTATAAGAGGAGCGGCTGATATCAGTCACATATGATGTAATGTCTCTGGAGGATATAATAGTACTGGAGTGATATAAGAGGAGCGGCTGATATCAGTCACATATGATGTCATGTCTCTGGAGGATATAATAGTACTGGAGTGATATAAGAGGAGCGGCTGATATCAGTCACACATATGATGTAATGTCTCTGGGGGATATAATAGTACTGGAGTGTTATAAGAGGAGCGGCTGATATCAGTCACATATGATGTAATGTCTCTGGAGGATATAATAGTACTGGAGTGATATAAGAGGAGCGGCTGATATCAGTCACACATATGATGTAATGTCTCTGGAGGATATAATAGTACTGGAGTGATATAAGAGGAGCGGCTGATATCAGTCACACATATGATGTAATGTCTGGAGGATATAATAGTGCTAGAGTGTTATAAGAGGAGCGGCTGATATCAGTCACATGATGTAATGTCTCTGGAGGATATAATAGTACTGGAGTGATATAAGAGGAGCGGCTGATATCAGTCACACATATGATGTAATGTCTCTGGAGGATATAATAGTGCTGGAGTGATATAAGAGGAGCGGCTGATATCAGTCACATATGATGTAATGTCTCTGGAGGATATAATAGTACTGGAGTGATATAAGAGGAGCGGCTGATATCAGTCACACATATGATGTAATGTCTCTGGAGGATATAATAGTGCTGGAGTGATATAAGAGGAGCGGCTGATATCAGTCACATATGATGTAATGTCTCTGGAGGATATAATAGTGCTGGAGTGATATAAGAGGAGCGGCTGATATCAGTCACACACATGATGTAATGTCTCTGGAGGATATAATAGTGCTGGAGTGATATAAGAGGAGCGGCTGATATCAGTCACACATGATGTAATGTCTGGAGGATATAATAGTACTGGAGTGATATAAGAGGAGCGGCTGATATCAGTCACATATGATGTAATGTCTCTGGAGGATATAATAGTGCTGGAGTGATATAAGAGGAGCGGCTGATATCAGTCACATATGATGTAATGTCTCTGGAGGATATAATAGTACTGGAGTGATATAAGAGGAGCGGCTGATATCAGTCACACATATGATGTAATGTCTCTGGGGGATATAATAGTACTGGAGTGTTATAAGAGGAGCGGCTGATATCAGTCACATATGATGTAATGTCTCTGGAGGATATAATAGTACTGGAGTGATATAAGAGGAGCGGCTGATATCAGTCACACATATGATGTAATGTCTCTGGAGGATATAATAGTGCTGGAGTGTTATAAGAGGAGCGGCTGATATCAGTCACATATATGATGTAATGTCTCTGGAGGATATAATAGTACTGGAGTGATATAAGAGGAGCGGCTGATATCAGTCACACATATGATGTAATGTCTCTGGAGGATATAATAGTACTGGAGTGATATAAGAGGAGCGGCTGATATCAGTCACATATGATGTAATGTCTCTGGAGGATATAATAGTACTGGAGTGTTATAAGAGGAGCGGCTGATATCAGTCACATATGATGTAATGTCTCTGGAGGATATAATAGTGCTGGAGTGATATAAGAGGAGCGGCTGATATCAGTCACATATATGATGTAATGTCTCTGGAGGATATAATAGTACTGGAGTGATATAAGAGGAGCGGCTGATATCAGTCACATATATGATGTAATGTCTCTGGAGGATATAATAGTGCTGGAGTGATATAAGAGGAGCGGCTGATATCAGTCACACATGATGTAATGTCTGGAGGATATAATAGTACTGGAGTGATATAAGAGGAGCGGCTGATATCAGTCACACATATGATGTAATGTCTGGAGGATATAATAGTGCTAGAGTGTTATAAGAGGAGCGGCTGATATCAGTCACATATATGATGTAATGTCTCTGGAGGATATAATAGTGCTGGAGTGATATAAGAGGAGCGGCTGATATCAGTCACACATGATGTAATGTCTGGAGGATATAATAGTACTGGAGTGATATAAGAGGAGCGGCTGATATCAGTCACACATATGATGTAATGTCTGGAGGATATAATAGTGCTAGAGTGTTATAAGAGGAGCGGCTGATATCAGTCACATATGATGTAATGTCTCTGGAGGATATAATAGTACTGGAGTGATATAAGAGGAGCGGCTGATATCAGTCACATATATGATGTAATGTCTCTGGAGGATATAATAGTGCTGGAGTGATATAAGAGGAGCGGCTGATATCAGTCACACATATGATGTAATGTCTCTGGAGGATATAATAGTGCTGGAGTGATATAAGAGGAGCGGCTGATATCAGTCACACATGATGTAATGTCTGGAGGATATAATAGTACTGGAGTGTTATAAGAGGAGCGGCTGATATCAGTCACACATATGATGTAATGTCTCTGGAGGATATAATAGTACTGGAGTGATATAAGAGGAGCGGCTGATATCAGTCACACATATGATGTAATGTCTGGAGGATATAATAGTGCTAGAGTGTTATAAGAGGAGCGGCTGATATCAGTCACATATGATGTAATGTCTCTGGAGGATATAATAGTGCTGGAGTGTTATAAGAGGAGCGGCTGATATCAGTCACACATATGATGTAATGTCTCTGGAGGATATAATAGTACTGGAGTGTTATAAGAGGAGCGGCTGATATCAGTCACACATATGATGTAATGTCTCTGGAGGATATATTAGTACTGGAGTGATATAAGAGGAGCGGCTGATATCAGTCACACATATGATGTAATGTCTGGAGGATATAATAGTGCTAGAGTGTTATAAGAGGAGCGGCTGATATCAGTCACATATGATGTAATGTCTCTGGAGGATATAATAGTACTGGAGTGATATAAGAGGAGCGGCTGATATCAGTCACATATATGATGTAATGTCTCTGGAGGATATAATAGTACTGGAGTGATATAAGAGGAGCGGCTGATATCAGTCACATATGATGTAATGTCTCTGGAGGATATAATAGTGCTGGAGTGATATAAGAGGAGCGGCTGATATCAGTCACACATATGATGTAATGTCTCTGGAGGATATAATAGTGCTGGAGTGTTATAAGAGGAGCGGCTGATATCAGTCACACATATGATGTAATGTCTCTGGAGGATATAATAGTACTGGAGTGTTATAAGAGGAGCGGCTGATATCAGTCACATATGATGTAATGTCTCTGGGGGATATAATAGTGCTGGAGTGATATAAGAGGAGCGGCTGATATCAGTCACACATATGATGTAATGTCTCTGGGGGATATAATAGTGCTGGAGTGATATAAGAGGAGCGGCTGATATCAGTCACACATATGATGTAATGTCTCTGGAGGATATAATAGTACTGGAGTGTTATAAGAGGAGCGGCTGATATCAGTCACACATATGATGTAATGTCTCTGGGGGATATAATAGTGCTGGAGTGATATAAGAGGAGCGGCTGATATCAGTCACATATGATGTAATGTCTCTGGAGGATATAATAGTACTGGAGTGATATAAGAGGAGCGGCTGATATCAGTCACATATGATATAAATGTCTCAGCACTGGAGATATGTGATATAAAGTTTGGATCATGGGGGAGGGGAGGTGTCTGCACTTCCTGTCCCTTATCCTATTGAACACTATGATCAGCCTCTCCCCACCCAGAAATATCTAATACTGGGGTACAACCTTACTGCACCAATGGGCCCTTTGGGCTCCAGAAAGCAGCCTGATCCTTATTTCTGCTGATCTGTGGGGGTTCCATGGATGGGGACCCCATTAATCATAGATTGAAATACAATTTATAAAAAAAAAAATAATAATATATATAATATTATTTAAAGCCCATTTTACATAATTACAGATACAATGAAAAACAATGTGGTATTGGGGCTAAATTAGGAGGATTTATGGTCCAATCAGACGTCACAATTGAGGTGCGGTAAAAACTGCATTGAAAAACCGTATCTGAAAACTACCGCAACAAAAAGCGCACCAAATCGCAGGAAAAACGCACGCAGTTTTTAGATTTTTCGATGTGGTTCTAACTGGACTCTCTAAACGGAGCCTGAAACGATCGTCCTCCGGCAAACAGGAAGATCTTACAGAGAACGTAAAGAAAAGCAGATGATATAAAGACGTCTCAGTGTCATGTCCTGTGTGTGAATATATTTATATACAGTAAATGTCCGATAATCCAGAAACTACGGCAATCCAGCCCTGCAAAATAATCTGAAAACACAAGATGAGAAGAGAGGAATTCTGAGATTCCGCCAATTTATAAAAAAAATTATTTATAAGAAATTTCGTGTGAATAGGGTCGTACCTGCGGCAGGAGGCGGAGCGAGCTCTGCAAATCAATACGTGTATAATGCGCATCGTAAAACGACGGGACTGTGTGCGGTTCTGCAGCGATTTCTTTACGTCTCATGCAACGGCGCCCTTAGGCCAAATGCTCGCGATGCGACTTACGTGCAGATTTATTGCGGGAAATCCGCGCGGTAACACAGTAGCAGCAAAGCAAATGAGATTTAAAGAAATCTCATCTACACGTTGCGGGATTTTTCTGCACGTAAAAAAAATGCGCTGAGTATTTTAAAATCTGCAGGATGTCAATTTATCTTGAATTTCCGCTTGCGAATTATATCGGACCGGTTCTTAAAAAAAACGCACCAAAATGTAAAGACCGCAACGAAAAAAAATGCACTACTGGGTGCGGATTTTACCGTGTGGCTTTTCTGCACTAAATTCAGCAGCGTTTGCATGTGGTCTAAAGCGTTTTTTTTAATAGTTTTTTTACTTTCATTTTGTTGGTGTTTTCGACGTGGTATAGAGGCCTATGGAGAAAACCGCCCGAAAAAGCGCCATACCGAGCGCACGCTGCGTTATGATTAAAAACGCCATAAAACAATACGCCGTGTATGCGACATTCTCATAGTTGACTTATAAGTAACCTCTGGCCGCAGTGTTTTAGCCGCCCCCCCCCCCCCAAAAATGGAACACGCTGCCAAACGCTGTGCGCAAAACCGGCATTATTTAATTTTTCACTGTTCTTGTTCCATTTTTACACCATGTTTTCATTTTGTCTATGTTCACACTTGCGTTGTATAATCCGTTACTTTGATCCGTTTTTAGATCGGAATAAGGAAAAAAAATGGATCCGTTAAAAATCCCATTGAAATCAATAGGATTTTTAATTGCATCCGTTAGCGTCTGTTATGTTAGCCCTCCGTTGGGCCACATTCACATCGCGTTTGTGCTATCCGCCGAGCGTATACGATATTTAAAAACGTGGACCATTGAAACTGTATACAAACCTGTACCGTTTTCTGTTTACGGGTTTTTTATAGCGTGTACATTTAGCGTATACTCATACGTCGGTATACGTTTCTGTACGTTTTTTAACCTAAAAAAAAGGTAACTTTTTTTTTAACCCCTTAATGACCAGCCTATTTTAGGCCCTAACGACCCGGCTAGTTTTCCGTGGACATAGCTGTATGAGGACTTGTTTGCGGGATTAGCTGTACTTTTTAACGGCCCCATTTTGAGGTACATTTTGAGTGTAGCTAAACGTTCGACAAACTTCTGACATGTCATAGTGACAGAAGTTTGGATTGGTGGGGGTCCGAGCACTGAGACCTCCACCAATCGCTAGAACGAATAAGCAGAAGGTCTCGTGTGATCGCTCGGCCGCTTCGTGTCTGTTCGGCTTTTTCCGGAATGCCGATGTGTCGGAGGATGGGCTCATAGACTTTGTATTGAGTCCGTACACCGATACATTTATTTTCGGAAAAAGCCGAACAGACACGAAGCGGCGGAGCGCTCACACGAGACCTTCTGCTTATTCGTTCTAGCGATTGGTGGGGGTCTCAGTGCTTGGACCCCCACCAATCCAAACTTCTGACATGTCACTATGATACATCAGAAGTTTGCCGAAGGTTTAGCTACACTTTAACTTTTATTAACTTTTTTTGGGGGAGAATAGAAAAAAAACTGAAATTCCGCCATTGTTCTATGCGTTTTAAATTCACGCTGTTCACTGTGCGGCGTAAATGACGCGTTACCTTTATTCTATGGGTCGGTACGATTACAACAATACCAAATATGTCGAGTTTTTTTTGTTTTACTACTTATGCACAATAAGGCCGGGTTCACACAGAGTATTTTGCAGGAGGAAATTCTGCCTCAAAATTCCGTTTGGAAGTTTGAGGCAGATTTCCCTCTCCCTGCACGCCAATTTTTGCGTCGTTTTTCACCCGCGACCATTGAGCGCCGCAGGCATAAAACGCCGCAAAATACACTTTCCATGCCTCCCATTGATGTCAATGGGAGGTCAGAGGCGTAAACGCCCTAAGATAGAGAATGCCCCTTCTTTCTCCGGGAAAAAACCGCCTCCGCCTCCCATTGAAATCAATGGGAGGCACTTTCGGCCGTCTTTTGGTGATTTTTTGCGGCTCGGACACCCGTGAAGGACTTAGACTGGGCCGCCGTAAAAAGGTAACGGCCTAGCCTAAGGCCCCATAGTGACCGCTGTGAAAAGGCGTATTGGTGGTCACGAAGGGGTTAAACTGAGCATCTGAACACCAAAAAAAACTGATAGATTTACTGTATGTAAGCGGCAGCATTACGTTTGTATACGTCGTCCATGGAGATCACTGCTAAAAAAAAAAAGTGACAGCGCGTGTACGTTTTTTTTTTTAAGTACAGAATAGCGGAGCAGACTGCGCTTTTCAGTACTTAAAAAAAAATAAAATATCCCAACGTAAACCACGGCAAACATAGAGCAAACGGACGCTATTTTGGTCTACGCGTGACCCATTATAGTCTATGTATACGCCGAGCTGTACGCTGCAATACTTGTTGAGTGATTAAAAACGTATACGCTCGGTGGATAACACAAACGCGATGTGAATGGGGCCTAAAAACGGATCAGAGTAACGGAATATACAACGCAAGTGTGAACTCAGCCTGATAACTTCTATCATTTTTTATGTATTATTGTTTGTAGCTTTTTTTGTATATTTTATCTTTGTTTACACATTTTCCATTTATATATATTTTTTTATATTTTATATCTATTTTATTTTTTATATATTTTTGCGATTTTTTTACAAATGTTGTTATACGTCACTTTTCTTACAACCTATTTTCCTGGATCGGTTTGAGGAGCGCGTGACCTGCTCGTCGTCCGCACCTTGATATAGAATGGGTGGATTTTTAGCTCCTGGAGACATTTCCTAACTACGGGCCGGGTTTGTGAACGGAGGAAACTTTGCGTCTCGCACTTAATTCCTGGTAACGTGAAGCGTCGCCATCGCTGAGCCTCATGCAAATGATTCATCTGCTAAACAAATGTGAGCGGACAGCAGATGGAGGGGAATGGCGGCTTTGTGCCTCCGTCTTACCTTGGGGGGTCTTATTTTGCATATTCCAGTTCTCTCAGCAATGGGTCGAATGCGTCCAATGAAGCTCAGGGGGTCGGAGAATTCCTCCCAGCTGGGCTCAAACACCGGGCACTCCGGAGGGGGCACAAACTCATTGAACGCAGCCATGCCAGGGAGCGCTGATGTGTTCACAATTACATAGAAATTGGATCTGGCTGGAGAGACGTTAGGGGTGCTGGATGCCAGCTGCCGGCCGGGTCTGTGCCCTGGCACTAAAAGTCGCTCCTCATTGCCCGGAGGTGAAATGTTCTTTGTTCTTCTGTCCCCTGGAGTCAGAGCGGGCGATCGTACCTTGTATAGTCCAATTGTTTCACCCCCAAAATTCCTATTGTCAATGTGGTTGCCCCATTTATCTCCGGATATGTCGCCAGGACACACCCCAGATCACCCCCTCTGACAACCCAGGCTCCCGTAGATCACTTCTGACAACCAAGACATCACCACTTCTCCCCCCGATAAGGACACAACCAATTCAGATCATGAAAAGCCTTGACAACCGAGCCCCCGCCAGATTACCCCTGACAACCGGGACACTCACAGATCATCACACTGATAGGCCCTGACAACCAGATTCTCACCAGAATCAGCTCCCTAATACGGAGAACACCGGATACACCTAAGGATTTATCTGGAGGACCAATTACAGCCCGACAACCTAAAGAATATCCCGACAACCCAAAGATTGCCGGATCACAACTATAAACCGGGAGTCAACACGACAAACACCCCAAGATGATCTGACAACTAATCTCTCATAAACGCTGACAACTCATCACTCAAACTCTGACAACCAGAGCACCAGATTAAGGAATCAACAAGACAACCAAAAATCACCCCTGACTACAAGAGATCACCCCCTGACTACAAGAGATCACCCCCTGACAATAGATCACCCCCTGACCACAACAGATCACCCCCTGACCACAACAGATCACCCCCTGACCACAACAGATCACCCCCTGACCACAACAGATCACCCCCTAACAACAACAGATCACCCCCAGACAACCAGGACGACACCAAAGAGACACCCCAGATCACTGCTAGGTAAATGTGAGCCCCTGATCTCCCCCCCAAATGAAGGTTTAGAGCAGGACACCCCCTGCTGGTCACCCCCAGATCTCCGCACTTCTCGTCAAGGCCCAATTCCAGGACAGCCCCCCCTCCTGCTCAGGTAGAGTAGTGCGGCTCCAGTCCGGGATGTCTGTGCTTCTCCAGGAGTGATGACTGCGCCCCGACAGGCTATCCCAACAGCTGCCTCACACTCCGGGCCTAGTCAATCCGTCACCGGGTAGCGAAGACCGGTTTGTTTTCCTCTCAGTCAGAGGCCGGAAGTTAGGGTCACCGGAAACCGGAACTGTCCCCCTCCGCCAGCCGGGGGCAGGTAGTGCGCAGCTGTTGTGGTGGTGGCGAACGAACCCGGAGATGAGATCCGTGTAGCTGTAAAACGACGCCGGGGATGATGACGGTTCACTCACAGCATTAGTGATGCTTAACCGGGCGGAGGGATCTGAGGGGCAGGGAGGCGCGGTATCACTCCGCGTCATCCTGTGCTGCCGTTCTATAGTGATGCAATACCAGAGGCCACCAGCAGGGGCGGGGCAGGACACTCCTAGTAGAACTTTTATATATAAGACTGGAGAGAAGAACTATTATATATAAGACTGGAGAGAAGAACTATTATATATAAGACTGGAGAGAGAAGAACTATTATATATAAGACTGGAGGGAAGAACTATTATATATAAGACTGGAGAGAGAAGAACTATTATATATAAGACTGGAGGGAAGAACTATTATATATAAGACTAGAGAGAAGAACTATTATATATAAGACTGGAGAGAAGAACTATTATATATAAGACTGGAGAGAAGAACTATTATATATAAGACTGGAGAGAAGAACTATTATATATAAGACTGGAGAGAAGAACTATTATATATAAGACTGGAGAGAAGAACTATTATATATAAGACTAGAGAGAAGAACTATTATATATAAGACTAGAGAGAAGAACTATTATATATAAGACTGGAGAGAAGAACTATTATATATAAGACTGGAGAGAAGAACTATTATATATAAGACTGGAGAGAAGAACTATTATATATAAGACTGGAGAGAAGAACTATTATATATAAGACTGGAGAGAAGAACTATTATATATAAGACTAGAGAGAAGAACTATTATATATAAGACTGGAGGGAAGAACTATTATATATAAGACTGGAGAGAAGAACTATTATATATAAGACTAGAGAGAAGAACTATTATATATAAGACTGGAGAGAAGAACTATTATATATAAGACTGGAGAGAAGAACTATTATATATAAGACTAGAGAGAAGAACTATTATATATAAGACTAGAGAGAAGAACTATTATATATAAGACTGGAGAGAAGAACTATTATATATAAGACTGGAGAGAAGAACTATTATATATAAGACTAGAGAGAAGAACTATTATATATAAGACTAGAGAGAAGAACTATTATATATAAGACTGGAGAGAAGAACTATTATATATAAGACTGGAGAGAAGAACTATTATATATAAGACTGGAGAGAAGAACTATTATATATAAGACTAGAGAGAAGAACTATTATATATAAGACTGGAGAGAAGAACTATTATATATAAGACTGGAGAGAAGAACTATTATATATAAGACTGGAGAGAAGAACTATTATATATAAGACTGGAGAGAAGAACTATTATATATAAGACTGGAGAGAAGAACTATTATATATAAGACTGGAGAGAAGAACTATTATATATAAGACTAGAGAGAGAAGAACTATTATATATAAGACTAGAGAGAAGAACTATTATATATAAGACTAGAGAGAAGAACTATTATATATAAGACTGGAGAGAAGAACTATTATATATAAGACTGGAGAGAAGAACTATTATATATAAGACTAGAGAGAGAAGAACTATTATATATAAGACTAGAGAGAAGAACTATTATATATAAGACTAGAGAGAAGAACTATTATATATAAGACTGGAGAGAAGAACTATTATATATAAGACTGGAGAGAAGAACTATTATATATAAGACTAGAGAGAGAAGAACTATTATATATAAGACTGGAGAGAAGAACTATTATATATAAGACTGGAGAGAAGAACTATTATATATAAGACTGGAGAGAAGAACTATTATATATAAGACTGGAGAGAAGAACTATTATATATAAGACTGGAGAGAAGAACTATTATATATAAGACTGGAGAGAAGAACTATTATATATAAGACTAGAGAGAGAAGAACTATTATATATAAGACTGGAGAGAAGAACTATTATATATAAGACTGGAGAGAAGAACTATTATATATAAGACTGGAGAGAAGAACTATTATATATAAGACTAGAGAGAGAAGAACTATTATATATAAGACTAGAGAGAAGAACTATTATATATAAGACTGGAGAGAAGAACTATTATATATAAGACTGGAGAGAAGAACTATTATATATAAGACTGGAGAGAAGAACTATTATATATAAGACTGGAGAGAAGAACTATTATATATAAGACTGGAGAGAAGAACTATTATATATAAGACTGGAGAGAAGAACTATTATATATAAGACTAGAGAGAGAAGAACTATTATATATAAGACTGGAGAGAAGAACTATTATATATAAGACTGGAGAGAAGAACTATTATATATAAGACTGGAGAGAAGAACTATTATATATAAGACTAGAGAGAGAAGAACTATTATATATAAGACTGGAGAGAAGAACTATTATATATAAGACTGGAGAGAAGAACTATTATATATAAGACTGGAGAGAAGAACTATTATATATAAGACTAGAGAGAAGAACTATTATATATAAGACTGGAGAGAAGAACTATTATATATAAGACTGGAGAGAAGAACTATTATATATAAGACTGGAGAGAAGAACTATTATATATAAGACTGGAGAGAAGAACTATTATATATAAGACTGGAGAGAAGAACTATTATATATAAGACTGGAGAGAAGAACTATTATATATAAGACTGGAGAGAGAAGAACTATTATATATAAGACTGGAGAGAGAAGAACTATTATATATAAGACTGGAGAGAGAAGAACTATTATATATAAGACTGGAGAGAAGAACTATTATATATAAGACTGGAGAGAAGAACTATTATATATAAGACTAGAGAGAGAAGAACTATTATATATAAGACTGGAGAGAGAAGAACTATTATATATAAGACTGGAGAGAAGAACTATTATATATAAGACTGGAGAGAAGAACTATTATATATAAGACTGGAGAGAAGAACTATTATATATAAGACTGGAGAGAAGAACTATTATATATAAGACTGGAGAGAAGAACTATTATATATAAGACTGGAGAGAAGAACTATTATATATAAGACTAGAGAGAAGAACTATTATATATAAGACTGGAGAGAAGAACTATTATATATAAGACTGGAGAGAAGAACTATTATATATAAGACTGGAGAGAAGAACTATTATATATAAGACTAGAGAGAAGAACTATTATATATAAGACTGGAGAGAAGAACTATTATATATAAGACTGGAGAGAAGAACTATTATATATAAGACTGGAGAGAAGAACTATTATATATAAGACTGGAGAGAAGAACTATTATATATAAGACTGGAGAGAAGAACTATTATATATAAGACTGGAGAGAAGAACTATTATATATAAGACTAGAGAGAGAAGAACTATTATATATAAGACTAGAGAGAAGAACTATTATATATAAGACTAGAGAGAAGAACTATTATATATAAGACTGGAGAGAAGAACTATTATATATAAGACTGGAGAGAAGAACTATTATATATAAGACTAGAGAGAGAAGAACTATTATATATAAGACTGGAGAGAAGAACTATTATATATAAGACTGGAGAGAAGAACTATTATATATAAGACTGGAGAGAAGAACTATTATATATAAGACTAGAGAGAGAAGAACTATTATATATAAGACTGGAGAGAAGAACTATTATATATAAGACTGGAGAGAAGAACTATTATATATAAGACTGGAGAGAAGAACTATTATATATAAGACTAGAGAGAGAAGAACTATTATATATAAGACTAGAGAGAAGAACTATTATATATAAGACTGGAGAGAAGAACTATTATATATAAGACTGGAGAGAAGAACTATTATATATAAGACTGGAGAGAAGAACTATTATATATAAGACTGGAGAGAAGAACTATTATATATAAGACTGGAGAGAAGAACTATTATATATAAGACTGGAGAGAAGAACTATTATATATAAGACTAGAGAGAGAAGAACTATTATATATAAGACTGGAGAGAAGAACTATTATATATAAGACTGGAGAGAAGAACTATTATATATAAGACTGGAGAGAAGAACTATTATATATAAGACTAGAGAGAGAAGAACTATTATATATAAGACTGGAGAGAAGAACTATTATATATAAGACTGGAGAGAAGAACTATTATATATAAGACTGGAGAGAAGAACTATTATATATAAGACTAGAGAGAAGAACTATTATATATAAGACTGGAGAGAAGAACTATTATATATAAGACTGGAGAGAAGAACTATTATATATAAGACTGGAGAGAAGAACTATTATATATAAGACTGGAGAGAAGAACTATTATATATAAGACTGGAGAGAAGAACTATTATATATAAGACTGGAGAGAGAAGAACTATTATATATAAGACTGGAGAGAGAAGAACTATTATATATAAGACTGGAGAGAGAAGAACTATTATATATAAGACTGGAGAGAAGAACTATTATATATAAGACTGGAGAGAAGAACTATTATATATAAGACTAGAGAGAGAAGAACTATTATATATAAGACTGGAGAGAGAAGAACTATTATATATAAGACTGGAGAGAAGAACTATTATATATAAGACTGGAGAGAAGAACTATTATATATAAGACTGGAGAGAAGAACTATTATATATAAGACTGGAGAGAAGAACTATTATATATAAGACTGGAGAGAAGAACTATTATATATAAGACTGGAGAGAAGAACTATTATATATAAGACTGGAGAGAGAAGAACTATTATATATAAGACTGGAGAGAAGAACTATTATATATAAGACTGGAGAGAGAAGAACTATTATATATAAGACTGGAGAGAAGAACTATTATATATAAGACGAGAGAGAAGAACTATTATATATAAGACTGGAGAGAAGAACTATTATATATAAGACTGGAGAGAAGAACTATTATATATAAGACTGGAGAGAAGAACTATTATATATAAGACTGGAGAGAAGAACTTATATATAAGACTGGAGAGAGAAGAACTATTATATATAAGACGAGAGAGAAGAACTATTATATATAAGACTGGAGAGAAGAACTATTATATATAAGACTGGAGAGAAGAACTATTATATATAAGACTAGAGAGAAGAACTATTATATATAAGACTGGAGAGAAGAACTATTATATATAAGACTGGAGAGAAGAACTATTATATATAAGACTGGAGAGAAGAACTATTATATATAAGACTGGAGAGAAGAACTATTATATATAAGACTAGAGAGAAGAACTATTATATATAAGACTGGAGAGAAGAACTATTATATATAAGACTAGAGAGAGAAGAACTATTATATATAAGACGAGAGAGAAGAACTATTATATATAAGACTGGAGAGAAGAACTATTATATATAAGACTGGAGAGAAGAACTATTATATATAATACTGGAGGGAAGAACTATTATATATAAGACTAGAGAGAGAAGAACTATTATATATAAGACTGGAGAGAAGAACTATTATATATAAGACTGGAGAGAAGAACTATTATATATAAGACTGGAGAGAAGAACTATTATATATAAGACTGGAGAGAAGAACTATTATATATAAGACTAGAGAGAGAAGAACTATTATATATAAGACTGGAGAGAAGAACTATTATATATAAGACTGGAGAGAAGAACTATTATATATAAGACTGGAGAGAAGAACTATTATATATAAGACTGGAGAGAAGAACTATTATATATAAGACTAGAGAGAGAAGAACTATTATATATAAGACTGGAGAGAAGAACTATTATATATAAGACTGGAGAGAAGAACTATTATATATAAGACTGGAGAGAAGAACTATTATATATAAGACTAGAGAGAGAAGAACTATTATATATAAGACTGGAGAGAAGAACTATTATATATAAGACTGGAGAGAAGAACTATTATATATAAGACTGGAGAGAAGAACTATTATATATAAGACTAGAGAGAAGAACTATTATATATAAGACTAGAGAGAGAAGAACTATTATATATAAGACTGGAGAGAAGAACTATTATATATAAGACTAGAGAGAAGAACTATTATATATAAGACTGGAGAGAAGAACTATTATATATAAGACTGGAGAGAAGAACTATTATATATAAGACTGGAGAGAAGAACTATTATATATAAGACTAGAGAGAAGAACTATTATATATAAGACTAGAGAGAAGAACTATTATATATAAGACTAGAGAGAGAAGAACTATTATATATAAGACTGGAGAGAAGAACTATTATATATAAGACTAGAGAGAGAAGAACTATTATATATAAGACTAGAGAGAAGAACTATTATATATAAGACTGGAGAGAAGAACTATTATATATAAGACTAGAGAGAAGAACTATTATATATAAGACTGGAGAGAAGAACTATTATATATAAGACTGGAGAGAAGAACTATTATATATAAGACTAGAGAGAAGAACTATTATATATAAGACTGGAGAGAAGAACTATTATATATAAGACTGGAGAGAGAAGAACTATTATATATAAGACTAGAGAGAAGAACTATTATATATAAGACTAGAGAGAAGAACTATTATATATAAGACTGGAGAGAAGAACTATTATATATAAGACTGGAGAGAAGAACTATTATATATAAGACTAGAGAGAGAAGAACTATTATATATAAGACTGGAGAGAAGAACTATTATATATAAGACTGGAGAGAAGAACTATTATATATAAGACTGGAGAGAGAAGAACTATTATATATAAGACTGGAGAGAAGAACTATTATATATAAGACTGGAGAGAAGAACTATTATATATAAGACTGGAGAGAAGAACTATTATATATAAGACTGGAGAGAAGAACTATTATATATAAGACTGGAGAGAAGAACTATTATATATAAGACTAGAGAGAAGAACTATTATATATAAGACTAGAGAGAAGAACTATTATATATAAGACTGGAGAGAAGAACTATTATATATAAGACTAGAGAGAAGAACTATTATATATAAGACTGGAGAGAAGAACTATTATATATAAGACTGGAGAGAAGAACTATTATATATAAGACTAGAGAGAAGAACTATTATATATAAGACTGGAGAGAAGAACTATTATATATAAGACTGGAGAGAAGAACTATTATATATAAGACTGGAGAGAAGAACTATTATATATAAGACTGGAGAGAAGAACTATTATATATAAGACTGGAGAGAGAAGAACTATTATATATAAGACGAGAGAGAGAAGAACTATTATATATAAGACTGGAGAGAGAAGAACTATTATATATAAGACTGGAGAGAAGAACTATTATATATAAGACTGGAGAGAAGAACTATTATATATAAGACTGGAGAGAAGAACTATTATATATAAGACTGGAGAGAGAAGAACTATTATATATAAGACTGGAGAGAAGAACTATTATATATAAGACTGGAGAGAAGAACTATTATATATAAGACTGGAGAGAAGAACTATTATATATAAGACTGGAGAGAAGAACTATTATATATAAGACTGGAGAGAAGAACTATTATATATAAGACTGGAGAGAAGAACTATTATATATAAGACTGGAGAGAAGAACTATTATATATAAGACTGGAGAGAAGAACTATTATATATAAGACTGGAGAGAAGAACTATTATATATAAGACTGGAGAGAGAAGAACTATTATATATAAGACTGGAGAGAGAAGAACTATTATATATAAGACGAGAGAGAAGAACTATTATATATAAGACTGGAGAGAAGAACTATTATATATAAGACTGGAGAGAGAAGAACTATTATATATAAGACTGGAGAGAAGAACTATTATATATAAGACTGGAGAGAAGAACTATTATATATAAGACTGGAGAGAAGAACTATTATATATAAGACTGGAGAGAAGAACTATTATATATAAGACTGGAGAGAGAAGAACTATTATATATAAGACGAGAGAGAAGAACTATTATATATAAGACTGGAGAGAAGAACTATTATATATAAGACTGGAGAGAAGAACTATTATATATAAGACTGGAGAGAAGAACTATTATATATAAGACTGGAGAGAAGAACTATTATATATAAGACTGGAGAGAAGAACTATTATATATAAGACTGGAGAGAAGAACTATTATATATAAGACTGGAGAGAAGAACTATTATATATAAGACTAGAGAGAAGAACTATTATATATAAGACTGGAGAGAAGAACTATTATATATAAGACTGGAGAGAAGAACTATTATATATAAGACTAGAGAGAGAAGAACTATTATATATAAGACTGGAGAGAAGAACTATTATATATAAGACTGGAGAGAAGAACTATTATATATAAGACTGGAGAGAAGAACTATTATATATAAGACTAGAGAGAAGAACTATTATATATAAGACTAGAGAGAAGAACTATTATATATAAGACTAGAGAGAGAAGAACTATTATATATAAGACTGGAGAGAAGAACTATTATATATAAGACTGGAGAGAAGAACTATTATATATAAGACTGGAGAGAAGAACTATTATATATAAGACTGGAGAGAAGAACTATTATATATAAGACTAGAGAGAAGAACTATTATATATAAGACTGGAGAGAAGAACTATTATATATAAGACTAGAGAGAGAAGAACTATTATATATAAGACGAGAGAGAAGAACTATTATATATAAGACTGGAGAGAAGAACTATTATATATAAGACTGGAGAGAAGAACTATTATATATAAGACTAGAGAGAAGAACTATTATATATAAGACTAGAGAGAGAAGAACTATTATATATAAGACTGGAGAGAAGAACTATTATATATAAGACTGGAGAGAAGAACTATTATATATAAGACTGGAGAGAAGAACTATTATATATAAGACTGGAGAGAAGAACTATTATATATAAGACTAGAGAGAAGAACTATTATATATAAGACTAGAGAGAGAAGAACTATTATATATAAGACTGGAGAGAAGAACTATTATATATAAGACTAGAGAGAAGAACTATTATATATAAGACTGGAGAGAAGAACTATTATATATAAAACTGGAGAGAGAAGAACTATTATATATAAGACTGGAGAGAAGAACTATTATATATAAGACTGGAGAGAAGAACTATTATATATAAGACTGGAGAGAAGAACTATTATATATAAGACTGGAGAGAAGAACTATTATATATAAGACTGGAGAGAAGAACTATTATATATAAGACTGGAGAGAGAAGAACTATTATATATAAGACGAGAGAGAGAAGAACTATTATATATAAGACTGGAGAGAAGAACTATTATATATAAGACTGGAGAGAGAAGAACTATTATATATAAGACTGGAGAGAAGAACTATTATATATAAGACTGGAGAGAAGAACTATTATATATAAGACTGGAGAGAAGAACTATTATATATAAGACTGGAGAGAAGAACTATTATATATAAGACTGGAGAGAAGAACTATTATATATAAGACTGGAGAGAAGAACTATTATATATAAGACTGGAGAGAAGAACTATTATATATAAGACTGGAGAGAAGAACTATTATATATAAGACTGGAGAGAAGAACTATTATATATAAGACTGGAGAGAGAAGAACTATTATATATAAGACTGGAGAGAGAAGAACTATTATATATAAGACGAGAGAGAAGAACTATTATATATAAGACTGGAGAGAAGAACTATTATATATAAGACTGGAGAGAAGAACTATTATATATAAGACTGGAGAGAAGAACTATTATATATAAGACTGGAGAGAAGAACTATTATATATAAGACTGGAGAGAAGAACTATTATATATAAGACTGGAGAGAGAAGAACTATTATATATAAGACGAGAGAGAAGAACTATTATATATAAGACTGGAGAGAAGAACTATTATATATAAGACTGGAGAGAAGAACTATTATATATAAGACTGGAGAGAAGAACTATTATATATAAGACTGGAGAGAAGAACTATTATATATAAGACTGGAGAGAAGAACTATTATATATAAGACTGGAGAGAAGAACTATTATATATAAGACTAGAGAGAAGAACTATTATATATAAGACTGGAGAGAAGAACTATTATATATAAGACTGGAGAGAAGAACTATTATATATAAGACTAGAGAGAGAAGAACTATTATATATAAGACTGGAGAGAAGAACTATTATATATAAGACTGGAGAGAAGAACTATTATATATAAGACTGGAGAGAAGAACTATTATATATAAGACTAGAGAGAAGAACTATTATATATAAGACTAGAGAGAAGAACTATTATATATAAGACTAGAGAGAGAAGAACTATTATATATAAGACTGGAGAGAAGAACTATTATATATAAGACTAGAGAGAAGAACTATTATATATAAGACTAGAGAGAAGAACTATTATATATAAGACTGGAGAGAAGAACTATTATATATAAGACTAGAGAGAAGAACTATTATATATAAGACTAGAGAGAGAAGAACTATTATATATAAGACTAGAGAGAAGAACTATTATATATAAGACTGGAGAGAAGAACTATTATATATAAGACTGGAGAGAAGAACTATTATATATAAGACTAGAGAGAGAAGAACTATTATATATAAGACTAGAGAGAAGAACTATTATATATAAGACTGGAGAGAAGAACTATTATATATAAGACTGGAGAGAAGAACTATTATATATAAGACTGGAGAGAAGAACTATTATATATAAGACTGGAGAGAAGAACTATTATATATAAGACTGGAGAGAGAAGAACTATTATATATAAGACTGGAGAGAAGAACTATTATATATAAGACTAGAGAGAAGAACTATTATATATAAGACTAGAGAGAGAAGAACTATTATATATAAGACTGGAGAGAAGAACTATTATATATAAGACTGGAGAGAAGAACTATTATATATAAGACTGGAGAGAAGAACTATTATATATAAGACTGGAGAGAAGAACTATTATATATAAGACTAGAGAGAAGAACTATTATATATAAGACTAGAGAGAGAAGAACTATTATATATAAGACTGGAGAGAAGAACTATTATATATAAGACTAGAGAGAAGAACTATTATATATAAGACTGGAGAGAAGAACTATTATATATAAAACTGGAGAGAGAAGAACTATTATATATAAGACTGGAGAGAAGAACTATTATATATAAGACTGGAGAGAAGAACTATTATATATAAGACTGGAGAGAAGAACTATTATATATAAGACTGGAGAGAAGAACTATTATATATAAGACTGGAGAGAAGAACTATTATATATAAGACTAGAGAGAAGAACTATTATATATAAGACTGGAGAGAAGAACTATTATATATAAGACTGGAGAGAGAAGAACTATTATATATAAGACTGGAGAGAAGAACTATTATATATAAGACTGGAGAGAAGAACTATTATATATAAGACTAGAGAGAGAAGAACTATTATATATAAGACTGGAGAGAAGAACTATTATATATAAGACTGGAGAGAAGAACTATTATATATAAGACTGGAGAGAGAAGAACTATTATATATAAGACTGGAGAGAAGAACTATTATATATAAGACTGGAGAGAAGAACTATTATATATAAGACTGGAGAGAAGAACTATTATATATAAGACTGGAGAGAGAAGAACTATTATATATAAGACTGGAGAGAAGAACTATTATATATAAGACTGGAGAGAAGAACTATTATATATAAGACTGGAGAGAAGAACTATTATATATAAGACTGGAGAGAAGAACTATTATATATAAGACTGGAGAGAAGAACTATTATATATAAGACTAGAGAGAAGAACTATTATATATAAGACTGGAGAGAAGAACTATTATATATAAGACTGGAGAGAAGAACTATTATATATAAGACTGGAGAGAAGAACTATTATATATAAGACTGGAGAGAAGAACTATTATATATAAGACTGGAGAGAGAAGAACTATTATATATAAGACTGGAGAGAAGAACTATTATATATAAGACTGGAGAGAAGAACTATTATATATAAGACTGGAGAGAAGAACTATTATATATAAGACTGGAGAGAAGAACTATTATAAGACTGGAGAGAAGAACTATTATATATAAGACTGGAGAGAAGAACTATTATATATAAGACTAGAGAGAAGAACTATTATATATAAGACTGGAGAGAAGAACTATTATAAGACTGGAGAGAAGAACTATTATATATAAGACTGGAGAGAAGAACTATTATATATAAGACTGGAGAGAAGAACTATTATATATAAGACGAGAGAGAAGAACTATTATATATAAGACTGGAGAGAAGAACTATTATATATAAGACTGGAGAGAAGAACTATTATATATAAGACTGGAGAGAAGAACTATTATATATAAGACTGGAGAGAAGAACTATTATATATAAGACTGGAGAGAAGAACTATTATATATAAGACTGGAGATTACACAAGTTAATGTTGAAGAATTACAACTCTCAACATAAATTAATTAACATGTGGATTTCGCAAGACCACAACTCCCAACATGCTGTCACCAACCAGTGGATCTTCAGATTTTGCAAGACTACAACATGTCCAACTGTGGCTCCTCAGCTGTTGCTCAACTATTAGGCTGGGTTCACACACACTATTTACGGACGTAATTCTGGCGTTTTAGCCCCGAATTACGCCCGAAAATGCAGCTCAAAAGCTTCGGTACACATCTGCCCATTCATTTGAATGGGTCTTACGATGTTCTGTGCCGACGGTCATTCTTTTTACGCGCCGCTGTCAAAAGGCGGCGCGTAAAAAAGACGCCCGCGTCAAAGAAGTGCCTGTCACTTCTTCAGACGTAAATGGAGCCGTTTTACATGGACTCCATGGAAAACCAGCTCCAATTACGTCCGTAATGGCCGCAGCAAAAGACGCCTGCACATGCCATTACGGCTGAAATTGCGGTGCTGTTTTCTCCTGAAAACAGCACCGTAATTTCAGCCGTAACGGACGCTGCCGTGTGAACATACCCTCGTATACTGATCATATCTCCTCGTGAAAACAGCAAACGAGTGCCAATCAACGAGCTATCTTGATCGGCGCTCATTGTTACGGCCAAAACGGGCCGGTGTAAAAGGACCCTTGATACTTACCAGTATCAAGGGCATAGTTTTTCTGCCCCTACTGTCAAAAATATATATAAAATCCATTACAGCGCTGTAAAAGACGCTCAGATACTTGAACAGCACCAGAGTGCATGGACGTGATGTCGCTAGGACGGAATTTTACTGCAGCCATATTGTTAAAGGGGTCGTACCAGAATCAAAAATTATCACCTATCCACAGTATAGGTGATAATTGTCTCATTGCTGGGACCCCCTCCGATTGCGAGAACCTAGAATCCTGCAGCCCCTTTTCCTCTTCACAGCTGTTGGACATTGAATGGAGCGGAGGTCGAGCGTGGCGCTCCATTGAAAGTCTATGGGAATGGCGGAAACAGCTGCGTACAGCGCTCAACTGTTTCCATCATTCTCATAGACGAATGGAGCGGCGGGAACATGCTCGAGGACCGCTTCATTCAAGCTCCACGGCACTGCGGGAGGGGAGGTGAAGAGGATCTGAGGGTTTGAGACTACTGGTTCTTGCGATCGGTGGGGGTCCCAACGATCAGAAAATGATCACTTTTCCTGTGGATAGGTGATAAGTTTTGATTATAGTAATAATATAGTATTTATATTGGTACCATTATTTTTATTTTATACTAGTTTGTATAAGAAAAAAAAGATTGTGATGATCTCTGAGAAAACTCAGAATGGGTCACCATTGTTATATGACAAAACCATATTATCTGATCGATCTAAATAAGGCCCCATGCACACCAAAGTCTGCAGGTGAATTGCGGCCCCATACGTTTTAATGGGCCCATGCACACGACAGTGATTTCCACGGTCCCTGTATGACCCAGGAGCCTGGACCGCAAAAAGAACGGACATGTCTTATTACAGCGGTGTTTTGCGGTCCAGGCTCATAGAAATTATTGCACGCGGCCATGTGCACGGCCAACGGGTGGCACTCCGCGGCCGTCCGACCCGAAAATCATGGCTGCGCACATGGCGACGGTCGTGTGCATGAGGCCTAAGGCTGTGTTCACACCTTCGTTTGAGTGCGAAACTTCCATTGTAGATTTTGTCAGATTTGACAGGAAGAATAGTGACGCGTTCAGCGCTATTCTTCCCATCAAAACGACTGACAACATGACGGAAACCGATGAACTCAATTATTAGTCAATGAGGTCCATTCGGTGCCAGACGGATCCTGTTATTATCTGAAACCGCGACGCAGATGTGAACAGAGCCTTAGAAACTTTATAGACATACATTATAGGCCATGGCTTCCATTTATAATTTATCTTTAGGGACTTTGCCGTTTAGACTCTGAATGGAGGCCCCACTGCAAATGTAAACAGAACTAGTGGAGAGGAAAAATGGAGCCGTTTCCCATAGCAACCAGTCAGAATGCAGCTCTCATTTGGTGAGGAAAAGTGAAAGCAGCAATGTGATAGGTTCATTCCAATTTTCGCTGGCACTGTTTTTTTTTTTTTTCAAATATCTTTCTCCTTTCATGTTATATTGTTCACAGCTATATCCATGTAACGTTCACCATTTATAGACGCTGTCTCTAGCGCACAGTCGAATAGAAACCCGTGTTGACGTGTAAAACTACATTTCCCGTGGAGCACCGGGCGCTTGTAAGCAATGAAACGGCATTTGATTGGCTTGAGAATGAACAGAGTCCATGATTGGCTGTGATTCGTCAAGCGGCTTGTTTGGTTTTCAGTTGCACTGTGAGACTGAGGCGGCGGTGGACCCGCGGAGTTTTGAAGGGACCGCGGCTGTGATCCGGTCCGGTGCGTATAATATACAGTAATGTAATAGTCTGCAGCTTATATATCCACGTTACCCCCTCATAGAGGGTCCTAATCACCTAAATCCAGCACACTGTCACAGGCTGTGGGTGGAATACGGGATATCGCGTGACGGTTGCTATGGGAACGTTGCTAGTCTATTGTAATTGTTTTTGTTGTGTACAGTAATGAGGGGAGATTTGCTTCATGGAAGCCACCAAACCGCGGTGGATTGGCCCCCAAGCTTCGTGTTCCGCACGTTTACGAATTCTGGCGTACTGCGAAGCGAAATACTTGATGTATTTGCCGTGTAGCCTGCAATGTACTTTATTTGAGAAACACGGCGCAATATGGTCCGCATTTTGCTGCGCTGATCCCGGTCTTACCTGTTGTCGCTGACTCAGTGGCCGTGTTTTCCGGAAAACAGCCGATCGCGTTTTGCTACGCTGTTTCCCGAACTCCCATAAAAGTAAATAGAAGTTTCGGAAGCCGCGAAGCACAACATGGCTCGCAGTCTCCAAAACTCGCGTTCTATGTAAACCGCCGCTCGCTGTGCTACAGTTTTCAAGCTCCTATTAACTTCTATTGGGGCTCCGGAAAATGCGGAGCGAAACGCGCTGATCAGTGGCCGGAGCCCAGCGGCAGACGGTAGGACGTGGGGGGGAGGTGATCGGACTTATCATGTGGATATGCCACAAATGATGGGCATTCACGTTCACACGCAGAGTTTTCAGGCGTATTTCGGGGCGTAAACGCCTCAAAATACGCCTTAAAAATAAAAAAAACTCCCCGGAAAAAGGAGCACGTCACTTCTTGAGGCGTTTTTGGAGCTGATTTTCATTGTGTCAATGGGCAAACGGCTCCAAAAACGTCTAGAAAAAAAATTTTCAGCCGTTTTTACTTGTGCGTGTGAACACAGCCTTACTCCTCTAGCCGGTCCTGAGAACGCTGCTGGAGGTAACTGTCCCCCCCGTTCTATATAATCAGGGCGGCAGAAGCTGGATGGACGCGTCGCGCTCCATTGTAGTCCCTGTCAGATGGAAACTATTTCTGATGAGTTGAGGTCCGAGCGCTGGGGCCCCTCCGATGAGTCCTATGGATAGGTGATAACCGAAATATTTTGTAGCGCTACTTATTGATTTAAACTTGAGTGACAGCTTCCGTCAAAATGAATACATTGAGTTGCGTGGAATCTTGTGGACTGCGGCTGTCACTCCAGAGCTGAAATCAATCAGTAGCGCTACAAAAAGTCTAGGTGTATCCCTGGCCTTGAAGGGGAGACCCTTCTGTCGCTTTTGTTTTTGCGATCGGTGGGGGGGGGGGGGGGTCTCTGTGCTCGGATCCCCACCGATCAAAACTTCTGACACGTCACTATGAACGTTTAGTTACTGCCAAAAATGGAATATGATGGAGTGTTGATGTTTTTTTTCTTTCGTTTTTCCAGATTTGTCTCTTTTGTGCATATTGCAAACATGGCGCTGTCACCACCCGGAGACCATCGTGGAGGCAGGTAATGCAGAGGGGTGCACAGCCTTCCAATATGGGGAGCTGACAGCAGTTGCAGCTTTTGGGATAAGGGGTTCCTGTCTCCTCTGGATTAATGTTTCCTCTCCTTCTCAGGTACAAGGTCCCCCACACTCCGGACTCCTCTGTATCCTACAGCTACACCCCTCAGCCGGTGGACTCCACCCCACTGCCTCCCATTAATGAGCGCCTGGCGTACCTGCGCCCGTCCCGCGAGCTGCTGGAGTATTACCGCAGGAAGATCGCACAGTTTGATGAGGAGCATGAGGATATGGTGAAGCGGTTGGAGCAATATAAAGCCACTTATGAAGAACAGGTGAAGTAGCAGGTTTGGGCACATCTAGAAAGGAATGTGATCAGATGGCTGTGATTAGCGCCCAGAGACTTTACCGTAAATACGTAGGAATATAGGAAAACCACTACGGCCTTCTACTATCCCATGCATTTCTATACTGTGGTGTGCTCAGTAGCTCTATGAGACCTCCAGTGTATGAATAGAATGCCGTAACTACAGTTACAACTGACACGCAAGCAGATCAAGGGGCATGTAGCCTTTTTATAAGCAGGCAGGTTTGTATGCCATTCTGGGTCTATAGAAAGTTGTGTGAAACCCCTTATGAAGGCTGTTTTGGCTGCCACTAGTGGTTGTCACCCGCATCTGGTACCTGTATATGAGACCAAGATAACCCAAAGACAGAGTATTAAAACATGGCGTTCATATGTATTAACAGGACATATGGACAGGGGTTTTCCATATGGACGATCCCTTTAAATTCTGCACATTTGCTTCTCCGATTTTTCCCTTTTGCCGGACACAACATCTTGACACTACCCACGAGTCTCGCTGGGGATGTGACAGAGAATATCCCTATTGACTTCCTTCTGTTGCTTCTCGTTGACAGCACAAGCTTCAGTGGGAGATGCGCCAACGAGAAGAGGAGATCGCGGAGCTGCAGAAGGCGCTGAGCGACCTGCAGGTTTACCTCTTCCAGGAACGTGAGCACGTGCTGCGGCTGTACTCTGAAAATGACCGACTGAAGATCAGGTGAGGCGTCACTGACCGCGTGCAGAACAGAGATGTGACTGAGGATCAGAGATAGATTCATATCACAGACTGATCGAGGACGAGCAGCCCGGCAGCAGTCACGCCAATCGCTTTGTTAGCACAGTCTGGTTGCTATGGACAAACTGCCTAACAATTACAAACTGTTATATAGGGTTGTCAGACAGCGAGTCTCTAGTGACCAGTCTGACACACACACACACACACACACACACACACACACACACACACACACACACACACACACACACACACACACACACACACACACACACACACACACACACACACACACACACACACACACACACACACACACACACACACACACACACACAACCACAATCCAAAAGAAGAGGCAGCACTCCAATGGTATAGAAAAAGCCAAAATTTATTCACCCAACATACAAGCAACTTTTCACCTTCCCATTGAAGGCATTGAATGCCTTCAGTGGGAAGGTGAAGCGTTGCTCGTATGTTGGGTGAATAAATTTTGGCTTTTTCTATACCATTGGAGTGCTGCCTCTTCTTTTGGATTGTGGTATAATTTCGGTTTGAGGTCTTTTGTCGAGATTCCTCTGAGGATAGCACCCACCACATGCTACAGTGCAGCTCCTAAATCTCATTTTATATATATATATATATATTTTATTTTTTTTCACCAATCCACCTAAAATTAAAGAAGCGTTGTCAATTGTTTTTGATTCAAAAAAATCTCCTACTGTTTTGTGTATGCAGCTCCTATGCCGACCTATGTGTCTCCATGGTTACAAACTGTGTGTGTAGTCGGATCCTGCAGTCTTATTCTGCTCCCTTTTGAAAGAGAGTGCAGGATCAGACTACACACCGTTAGTAACCATGGAAGAATATAGGTCTGCGTCAGAGCTGTAACCACAAAACGATAGATTTTTAATTGAGACTATTTGCAAAGTTAATTCCTTTTTTATTTTAGATGCAATAAAAATGGCTGCAAACGTGTACATTAAAGTTAATGTCTTCGCTTAATGTTCTTTCCTACGTAAGGGCTTCATTCTACAGCTGACTAGAGCGCTGAAAGAATATAGCGGACTCCTAGTTATAGGTCTGGTGTATTCATGAAGGGAGCGCTCCCCCCCCCCCCCCTCGAGGCCGCTGATTGACATGCATACACGGCAGCCTGTCCGACACCGCAGAGGGGATGGGGGAGCGCTCCCCTAATAAATACACCAGACCTATAACTAGGAGTCCGCTATATTCTTTAAGCGCTCCTGTTCGCCAATTGGCACAAGACCTCCTTGTGCCGTTTTGGCTACTGGGCGTACAGACCTGTAGCTGTAACTTTCTGCCCTTACATAGGGAAGCATATGGAGTTAGCAAATCCGCTTAAGGTGTAAGTTCCTATAATAATGATAAAGCACCAATGAGGACTTGTACAGTCAGCGGCATATGTGACACATTAGTGACATGCGGTTCCATCCACTAGCTTAGCGATGACTGGGTATCTATGAGGTATCCTATTTTAAAGGGTGAAGGGTTCCTAATGATCTTCTTTGATTGGCATGTGTGCAGCTCTCCTGGTTGTTGTCTGAAATTTCCTATAACATTAATAGACATCTTATCTTATATTCTTGTATTTTACTCTAGAGAACTGGAGGACAGGAAGAAGATCCAACAACTTCTTGCCTTGGTTGGCACCAGCTGTGGGGAAATCACTTATTTCCATAAAGAGCCTCCTAACAAGGTGAGAGTTGAAGAGTAATAAAGCGATGGTCCGGTCTGTAATGCGCCCCCCACCCCCTGTGTCAATTGGCCACTAATGGCATTAGACCATTTTCAACCTCTCTTCTCCCTCCCTGGCTTGTCTCGTCCCTTTTTTTTTTTTTTCTTAGATTCTGCAATACCTGACTATGGACTGTAGGTGTCGCTGTCCTTTCAGTCTATGTGCTTTATTACTTGTGCTTTGCTTATGATTCACTCGTCTCCCTCCTGTAGGTCACCGTACCCCAGCGTTCCATCCAGACGGGAGATCCTCATGAACGGAAAGATCAGCGTCCAGGCCAGACAGTAACAGGTGAGAATGAAGGTCCCCCCATTTCAATTTTCATATCACAGAAATGTAATATAACTTATAGAAGACTTATAATCCTCCCCTCTTTATCAGGAAAAAGAGGCCAAATCAAATCATCTGGTAAGAATGGCAGATCCCCCGCGCAAGAAAAGCCTGACGACCAAACCCTTCTGCTACAGGTGAGGCCGCAGTCGTTTCTAAGAGGGGAATCATGAGATTTAAAAGGGTGCGATTACTTTTAATAAGTATTGCTAAACTAACATCAGTCACAGAGATCTTACTTAGTGTAGACTGTTACAATTCGCTCTTCAATTGCTGATCTTCACGTTCTAGAACACACGCTCTGCATTTCAGGTGGAGGCATTGCAAGCCCAACTAGAGGAGCAAACCCGTCTCTCCAAAGAACAAGTGGAGGCCCTACTGGATGACAGAAGGATCCGCATGGAGGAGGCTCAGGTTCAGCACCAACGAGACCAGGACAAAATCAAAGAGATGACCGATAAGTCAGTTTTCAATTGGAGATTTATTTGCAGTCAGGAAATCTCTGCCGATAGAGAGCAGTGTTAATATACGTTCCTACATATCTGATTTACCTATGACACCCGGCTTTCTTGTATATAGCAGCAGTATTATAGTAGTTATATTCTTGTATATAGGGGGCAGTATTATAGTAGTTATATTCTTCTATATAGGGAGCAGTATTATAGTAGTTATATTCTTGTATATAGGGGGCAGTATTATAGTAGTTATATTCTTGTATATAGGAGCAGTATTATAGTAGTTATATTCTTGTATATAGGGGGCAGTATTATAGTAGTTATATTCTTGTATATAGGGGGCAGTATTATAGTAGTTATATTCTTGTATATAGGGGCAGTATTATAGTAGTTATATTCCTGTATATAGGGGGCAGTATTATAGTAGTTATATTCTTGTATATAGCAGCAGTATTATAGCAGTTATATTCTTGTATATAGGAGCAGTATTATAGTAGTTATATTCTTGTATATAGGGGCAGTATTATAGTAGTTATATTATTGTATATAGGAGGCAGTATTATAGTAGTTATATTCTTGTATATAGGTGGCAGTATTATAGTAGTTATATTCTTGTATATAGGGACAGTATTATAGTAGTTATATTCTTGTATATAGGGGCAGTATTATAGTAGTTATATTATTGTATATAGGAGGCAGTATTATAGTAGTTATATTCTTGTATATAGGGGGCAGTATTATAGTAGTTATATTCTTGTATATAGGAGCAGTATTATAGTCGTTATATTCCTGTATATAGGGGGCAGTATTATAGTAGTTATATTCTTGTATGTAGGAACAGTATTATAGTAGTTATATTCTTGTATATAGGAGCAGTATTATAGTCGTTATATTCCTGTATATAGGGGGCAGTATTATAGTAGTTATATTCTTGTATATAGGAGCAGTATTATAGTAGTTATATTCTTGTATATAGGAGCAGTATTATAGTAGTTATATTCTTGTATATAGGGGGCAGTATTATAGTAGTTATATTCTTGTATATAGGGGGCAGTATTATAGTAGTTATATTCTTGTATATAGGGGCAGTATTATAGTAGTTATATTCCTGTGTATAGGGGGCAGTATTATAGTAGTTATATTCTTGTATATAGCAGCAGTATTATAGCAGTTATATTCTTGTATATAGGAGCAGTATTATAGTAGTTATATTCTTGTATATAGGGGGCAGTATTATAGTGTTATATTCTTGTATATAGGGGCAGTATTATAGTAGTTATATTATTGTATATAGGAGGCAGTATTATAGTAGTTATATTCTTGTATATAGGGGGCAGTATTATAGTAGTTATATTATTGTATATAGGAGGCAGTATTATAGCAGTTATATTCTTGTATATAGGAGCAGTATTATAGTAGTTATATTCTTGTATATAGGAGCAGTATTATAGTAGTTATATTCTTGTATATAGGAGCAGTATTATAGTAGTTATATTCTTGTATATAGGGAGCAGTATTATAGTAGTTATATTCTTGTATATAGGGGCAGTATTATAGCAGTTATATTCTTGTATATAGGGAGCAGTATTATAGTAGTTATATTCTTGTATATAGTGGGCAGTATTATAGTAATTATATTCTTGTATATAGGGGGCAGTATTATAGTAGTTATATTCTTGTATATAGGGGCAGTATTATAGTAGTTATATTCTTGTATATAGGGCAGTATTATAGTGTTATATTCTTATATATAGGAGCAGTATTATAGTAGTTATATTCTTGTATATAGGGGGCAGTATTATAGTAGTTATATTCTTGTATATAGTGGGCAGTATTATAGTAATTATATTCTTGTATATAGGGGGCAGTATTATAGTAGTTATATTCTTGTATATAGGGCAGTATTATAGTGTTATATTCTTATATATAGGAGCAGTATTATAGTAGTTATATTCTTGTATATAGGGGGCAGTATTATAGTAGTTATATTCTTGTATATAGGGAGCAGTATTATAGTAGTTATATTCTTGTATATAGGAGCAGTATTATAGTAGTTATATTCTTGTATATAGGGCAGTATTATAGTGTTATATTCTTATATATAGGAGCAGTATTATAGTAGTTATATTCTTGTATATAGGGGGCAGTATTATAGTAGTTATATTCTTGTATATAGGGAGCAGTATTATAGTAGTTATATTCTTGTATATAGGGGGCAGTATTATAGTAGTTATATTCTTGTATATAGGGAGCAGTATTATAGTAGTTATATTCTTGTATATAGTGGGCAGTATTATAGTAGTTATATTCTTGTATATAGGGGGCAGTATTATAGTAGTTATATTCCTGTATATAGGGAGCAGCATTATAGTAGTTATATTCTTGTATATAGTGGGCAGTATTATAGTAGTTATATTCTTGTATATAGGAGCAGTATTATAGTAGTTATATTCTTGAATATAGGAGCAGTATTATAGTAATTATATTCTTGTATATAGGAGCAGTATTATAGTAGTTATATTCCTGTATATAGGGAGCAGTATTATAGTAGTTATATTCTTGTATATAGGGGCAGTATTATAGTAGTTATATTCTTGTATATAGGGGCAGTATTATAGTAGTTATATTCTTGTATATAGAGGCAGTATTATAGTAGTTATATTCTTGAATATAGGAGCAGTATTATAGTCATTATATTCTTGTATATAGGAGCAGTATTATAGTAGTTATATTCTTGTATATAGGGGCAGTATTATAGTAGTTATATTCTTGTATATAGGAGCAGTATTATAGTAGTTATATTCTTGTATATAGGGGCAGTATTATAGTAGTTATATTCTTGTATATAGGAGCAGTATTATAGTAGTTATATTCTTGTATATAGGGAGCAGTATTATAGTAGTTATATTCTTGTATATAGGAGCAGTATTATAGTAGTTATATTCTTGTATATAGGGGCAGTATTATAGTAGTTATATTCTTGTATATAGGGGTCTGTATTATAGTAGTTATATTCTTGTATATAGGGGGCAGTATTATAGTAGTTATATTCTTGTATATAGGGGGCAGTATTATAGTAGTTATATTCTTGTATATAGGAGCAGTATTATAGTAGTTATATTCTTGTATATAGGGGCAGTATTATAGTAGTTATATTCTTATATATTGGGGCAGTATTATAGTAGTTATATTCTTGTATATAGGAGCAGTATTATAGTAGTTATATTCTTGTATATAGGAGCAGTATTATAGTAGTTATATTCTTGTATATAGGAGCAGTATTATAGTAGTTATATTCTTGTATATAGGGGGCAGTATTATAGTAGTTATATTCTTGTATATAGGGGGCAGTATTATAGTAGTTATATTCTTGTATATAGGGGCAGTATTATAGTAGTTATATTCTTGTATATAGGGAGCAGTATTACAGTAGTTATATTCTTGTATATAGGAGCAGTATTATAGTAGTTATATTCTTGTATATAGGAGCAGTATTATAGTAGTTATATTCTTGTATATAGGGGGCAGTATTATAGTAGTTATATTCTTGTATATAGGGGGCAGTATTCTAGTAGTTATATTCTTGTATATAGGGGCAGTATTATAGTAGTTATATTCCTGTGTATAGGGGGCAGTATTATAGTAGTTATATTCTTGTATATAGAGAGCAGTATTACAGTAGTTATATTCTTGTATATAGGAGCAGTATTATAGTAGTTATATTCTTGTATATAGGGGGCAGTATTATAGTAGTTATATTCTTGTATATAGGAGCAGTATTATAGTAGTTATATTCTTGTATATAGGGGGCAGTATTATAGTAGTTATATTCTTGTATATAGGGGGCAGTATTATAGTAGTTATATTCTTGTATATAGGGGCAGTATTATAGTAGTTATATTCCTGTGTATAGGGGGCAGTATTATAGTAGTTATATTCTTGTATATAGCAGCAGTATTATAGCAGTTATATTCTTGTATATAGGAGCAGTATTATAGTAGTTATATTCTTGTATATAGGGGGCAGTATTATAGTGTTATATTCTTGTATATAGGGGCAGTATTATAGTAGTTATATTATTGTATATAGGAGGCAGTATTATAGTAGTTATATTCTTGTATATAGGGGGCAGTATTATAGTAGTTATATTATTGTATATAGGAGGCAGTATTATAGCAGTTATATTCTTGTATATAGGAGCAGTATTATAGTAGTTATATTCTTGTATATAGGAGCAGTATTATAGTAGTTATATTCTTGTATATAGGAGCAGTATTATAGTAGTTATATTCTTGTATATAGGGAGCAGTATTATAGTAGTTATATTCTTGTATATAGGGGCAGTATTATAGCAGTTATATTCTTGTATATAGGGAGCAGTATTATAGTAGTTATATTCTTGTATATAGTGGGCAGTATTATAGTAATTATATTCTTGTATATAGGGGGCAGTATTATAGTAGTTATATTCTTGTATATAGGGGCAGTATTATAGTAGTTATATTCTTGTATATAGGGCAGTATTATAGTGTTATATTCTTATATATAGGAGCAGTATTATAGTAGTTATATTCTTGTATATAGGGGGCAGTATTATAGTAGTTATATTCTTGTATATAGTGGGCAGTATTATAGTAATTATATTCTTGTATATAGGGGGCAGTATTATAGTAGTTATATTCTTGTATATAGGGCAGTATTATAGTGTTATATTCTTATATATAGGAGCAGTATTATAGTAGTTATATTCTTGTATATAGGGGGCAGTATTATAGTAGTTATATTCTTGTATATAGGGAGCAGTATTATAGTAGTTATATTCTTGTATATAGGAGCAGTATTATAGTAGTTATATTCTTGTATATAGGGCAGTATTATAGTGTTATATTCTTATATATAGGAGCAGTATTATAGTAGTTATATTCTTGTATATAGGGGGCAGTATTATAGTAGTTATATTCTTGTATATAGGGAGCAGTATTATAGTAGTTATATTCTTGTATATAGGGGGCAGTATTATAGTAGTTATATTCTTGTATATAGGGAGCAGTATTATAGTAGTTATATTCTTGTATATAGTGGGCAGTATTATAGTAGTTATATTCTTGTATATAGGGGGCAGTATTATAGTAGTTATATTCCTGTATATAGGGAGCAGCATTATAGTAGTTATATTCTTGTATATAGTGGGCAGTATTATAGTAGTTATATTCTTGTATATAGGAGCAGTATTATAGTAGTTATATTCTTGAATATAGGAGCAGTATTATAGTAATTATATTCTTGTATATAGGAGCAGTATTATAGTAGTTATATTCCTGTATATAGGGAGCAGTATTATAGTAGTTATATTCTTGTATATAGGGGCAGTATTATAGTAGTTATATTCTTGTATATAGGGGCAGTATTATAGTAGTTATATTCTTGTATATAGAGGCAGTATTATAGTAGTTATATTCTTGAATATAGGAGCAGTATTATAGTCATTATATTCTTGTATATAGGAGCAGTATTATAGTAGTTATATTCTTGTATATAGGGGCAGTATTATAGTAGTTATATTCTTGTATATAGGAGCAGTATTATAGTAGTTATATTCTTGTATATAGGGGCAGTATTATAGTAGTTATATTCTTGTATATAGGAGCAGTATTATAGTAGTTATATTCTTGTATATAGGGGCAGTATTATAGTAGTTATATTCTTGTATATAGGGGTCTGTATTATAGTAGTTATATTCTTGTATATAGGGGGCAGTATTATAGTAGTTATATTCTTGTATATAGGGGGCAGTATTATAGTAGTTATATTCTTGTATATAGGAGCAGTATTATAGTAGTTATATTCTTGTATATAGGGGCAGTATTATAGTAGTTATATTCTTATATATTGGGGCAGTATTATAGTAGTTATATTCTTGTATATAGGAGCAGTATTATAGTAGTTATATTCTTGTATATAGGAGCAGTATTATAGTAGTTATATTCTTGTATATAGGAGCAGTATTATAGTAGTTATATTCTTGTATATAGGGGGCAGTATTATAGTAGTTATATTCTTGTATATAGGGGGCAGTATTATAGTAGTTATATTCTTGTATATAGGGGCAGTATTATAGTAGTTATATTCTTGTATATAGGGAGTAGTATTACAGTAGTTATATTCTTGTATATAGGAGCAGTATTATAGTAGTTATATTCTTGTATATAGGGGGCAGTATTATAGTAGTTATATTCTTGTATATAGGGGGCAGTATTATAGTAGTTATATTCTTGTATATAGGAGCAGTATTATAATCGTTCTATTCTTGTACACCGGGGGCAGTATTATAGTAGTTATATTCTTGTATATAGGAGCAGTATTATAGTAGTTATATTCTTGTATATAGGAGGCAGTATTATAGTAGTTATATTCTTGTATATAGGGGGCAGTATTATAGTAGTTATATTCTTGTATATGGGGGCAGTATTATAGTAGTTATATTCTTGTATATAGGGGGCAGTATTATAGTAGTTATATTCTTGTATATAGGAGCAGTATTATAGTAGTTATATTCCTGTATATAGGGGGCAGTATTATAGTTGTTATATTCTTGTATATAGGGGGCAGTATTATAGGAGTTATATTCTTGTATATAGGGGCAGTATTATAGTAGTTATATTCTTGTATATAGGGGGCAGTATTATAGTAGTTATATTCTTGTATATAGGGGCAGTATTATAGTAGTTATATTCTTGTATATAGGAGCAGTATTATAGTAGTTATATTCCTGTATATAGGGAGCAGCATTATAGTGTAAGTGATTAAAATCCGAGTAGACCTCATAGCCTCATGTGTTTTGCATCCTTCCTAGTAATATCTAGTTGTACCTTTTTTCCTTTAGGTTAAACAAGACTCAGAAACTCTTATATGAGAGCACAAGAGATTTCCTGCAGCTGAAGTTCGAGGGTCGAGCCAATGAGAAGTCTTGGATGGCAGAAAAGGATCGGTTGCTGCAGGAGCTCGACCGGCATAGAGATCAACTGGTTAAGAGTCGTGACCCAGAGCGGGAGAGAGAGCAGGAGATTGAGGTTTTGCGGCTGTCACAAGCTGAGAGAGCGGCGCGCACGTCACGCAGTGAAGAAGTGAAGGTGATTAGACTTTGAATGTCCTTAGTTCTTTTATTGTAAATAATCTCTTTTTATGTAGTTTGTCATCTATGTGGTAAACTCTTCTGTCACTTGTTTTTTCCTTTAGAATCTAACAGAACAACTCGCACAAGCTCACCGGCTGTCTGACATGTACCGGGAACAGTGTGTGGCCCTGGAGGACGAGCTAGCGAAGATCCGGGAGGAAGGAGATGTGGGGCGAGAAATCTTCAAGGTGAATTCTACAAGCAGTAACTTATTCACTCTATTTCCATGAAAACTGGTTGACAACCAATAATGCACCGTTCTAGCACTCAAAGCCTCTTGAATGGGAAACCTTCATTTTTAGGTGCAGATAGGCGTTTCTGCCATTCATCAGTCTCTGAAGTCCGAGTGACAACTTTGTAGGATAATAAACCACCGCATAGAATTTCAGAAGAGGGAAACGCAAAGACTAATATTTACCTTTGAAGTAAACTATCCTTGCTCTGCATTCAGCAGATAGGAGTGCTTTATTTGATCACTAAACCGAGATCAACAAATACAAGAACCTCCCTGGTTACCTTTAAAGCGCTTGACATCGTGCTGTCAGTCCGTTTACTCACCTGGGTGCAGGATGGGCCATGAAAGGTTCCTGACAACTTGCCTTTTGAGTTATTATAGGCAGAGTGGGCTTTAAACAGGGGTCTTCAACACGTGGCCCTCCAGTCTGCCCCATGATCACTACATTATCTTACATACGGTATCTTTTTTGCTTGTCTGACACCCGGACCCCACAATGATGGGTTAGTGCTATACAGGGGTTGGAGCCATCTACTTCCGGCTCCCGCCACTTCATAAGTTTTGGATGCCCTGATCTGTGTGGGGTCTGGGAGTCGGACCCCCACCGATCCTATATTAAAGGGTAACTAAATGTTTGACAAACTTCTGACATGTCCTAGTGACATGTCAGAAGTTTTGATTGGTGGGGTCTGAGCACTGAGATCCCCCAACAATCGCTAAAACGAAGTGGCAGAAACGCTTGTGTGAGCACTCAGCCGCTTCGTGTCTGTTCGGCTTTTTTTTGGGAAATCAAAATATCTGAGTACGGGCTCAATAGAAAGTCTATGAGCCCGTTCACCGCTACATCGCCTTTTACTGGAAAAAGCCGAACAGAAACTAAGCGGCCGAGTGATAACACGAGAGCTTCTGCTACTTAGTTTTAGCGATTTCTGGGGGTCTCACTGCTCGGACCCCCACCAATCAAAACTTATGACGTGTCTGAAGTTTGTCAAATCTTTAGTTACCCTTTAATGACCTAACCTCAGTATGAAAAACCGCTCCATGCCCGGACAAACAAATACAGAAAAAAAAAAAAAAATGCCACTGACGATGTGTGAGATAACCTAGTGGTCATGGGGGGTACTGGAGGGCCACATGTTGGGGGCCCCTATTTACAGCACTCTCTCTGCCTATATTAACTCAACGCAACCATTTTCATGGGTACTTATGGCACGTACTGCACCCGGGTGAGTAAACGGACTGGCAGCGTGATGTACGGCTCTTCGATGGTAACCAGGGAGCTTCTTGTAGGTGTTGGATTCCCATTAGCGACACTTTATATTCTGCCGGATGTTTCTAAACAAATACTGTGTTACTTTCTGGTGGATCGTAATCCTGGTGTCAAGGCTCGGACATAATGAAATACTAGCACTTAGTGCGGTCACAGAGTTTGCATAAGGCGTTCTTTATAAGCGCCATTGTTGACATTACACATATTTACATACAAAAAGTGGATTTCCATGTGTTTCGATTACATAGTATTATTTCTATACTTACAATGGATCTTCCGAATATGGGGAGCGTCTCATCGTGACTTATCTACTGGGATATTACACTAATCCGCACAGAAAATAATGTACTTTCTGTATAATATCGTCTACAGTCCACCGTGGGTCTTAACCCTGTAATCATAGCGTGGAAATAATTTAGAATATTTTTTTTTTTTTTAATCCTCAGTAAATTGATAACACGTTTAGTGAAGTAGTTGCGGTACAGCGCCACTTAGTGGTGAAGTTAGAAATATTTTTTTTAACTAATCTTAAAGATACCCTACGGTTACATTTAAAAAGACACCTGTCCATCAAGTTCAACCTTTCTCAATCCATTCTATGTCATTCATTGCTAGAATAATTATGATCCTTAACGCCATTCGTCATTCGATAAAGCTCTCGCTCTGTTGTGAATGCTGCCATCACTACCTCTTGGGGTACGGCCCTCTATAGTTTGACTACTGTAAGCAACTCTTTCTTACACACGCAATGGATGTCCCCCGGTCCTTTGTAAACTCTTTGGAAAGAATAAATCCTGTGCTAGTTCTTTGTATTGACCACATACATGCCTGTACATGTTAGGATCACCTCTGAGGCGTATATATATTTTTTCAAGCCTGATTTTCTAGCCACTCCTAAGAGAGACCTCCCATCTCATATAATGATCTAGTCGCCCCTTTGTGACCTCTCCAGCTCTTCGATATCCTTTTTATAATGTAGAGCCCAAAACTGAATCCTATATTCAAGATGTGGCCTTAGAAGGGATTTTTATAGGGCTAATATTACATTGGGATCACAGGTGTTGTTTTTTTAGTTTTTTTTTAGTTTTAGTTTTTTTATACATCCTAAAATCTTATTTGCTTTTTCAGCTGCTGTTTGACATTGAGAGCTGCTACGTTTAGTATTGTCCGCAAAAATTGACACCTTACTAATAATCCCATCCACAAGGTCATTAATAAAGAGATTAAAAAGAATTGGGCCTAACACAAATCCTTGTGGTGCCCCACTGCTCCCAGTACAGATCCTTGTGGTGCCCCACTGCTCCCAGTACAGATCCTTGTGATACCCCACTGCTCCCAGTACAGATCCTTGTGGTGCCCCACTGCTCCCAGTACAGATCCTTGTGATACCCCACTGCTCCCAGTACAGATCCTTGTGGTGCCCCACTGCTCCCAGTACAGATCCTTGTGATACCCCACTGCTCCCAGTACAGATCCTTGTGGTACCCCACTGCTCCCAGTACAGATCCTTGTGGTACCCCAGTGCTCCCGGTACAGATCCTTGTGGTACCCCACTGCTCCCAGTACAGATCCTTGTGGTGCCCCACTGCTCCCAGTACAGATCCTTGTGATACCCCACTGCTCCCAGTACAGATCCTTGTGGTGTCCCACTGCTCCCGGTACAGATCCTTGTGGTACCCCACTGCTCCCAGTACAGATCCTTGTGGTGCCCCACTGCTCCCAGTACAGATCCTTGTGATACCCCACTGCTCCCAGTACAGATCCTTGTGGTGCCCCACTGCTCCCAGTACAGATCCTTGTGATACCCCACTGCTCCCAGTACAGATCCTTGTGGTACCCCACTGCTCCCAGTACAGATCCTTGTGGTGCCCCACTGCTCCCAGTACAGATCCTTGTGATACCCCACTGCTCCCAGTACAGATCCTTGTGGTACCCCACTGCTCCCGGTACAGATCCTTGTGGTGCCCCACTGCTCCCAGTACAGATCCTTGTGGTGCCCCACTGCTCCCAGTACAGATCCTTGTGGTACCCCACTGCTCCCAGTACAGATCCTTGTGGTGCCCCACTGCTCCCAGTACAGATCCTTGTGATACCCCACTGCTCCCAGTACAGATCCTTGTGGTACCCCACTGCTCCCAGTACAGATCCTTGTGGTACCCCACTGCTCCCAGTACAGATCCTTGTGGTGCCCCACTGCTCCCAGTACAGATCCTTGTGATACCCCACTGCTCCCAGTACAGATCCTTGTGGTGCCCCACTGCTCCCAGTACAGATCCTTGTGGTGCCCCACTGCTCCCAGTACAGATCCTTGTGATACCCCACTGCTCCCAGTACAGATCCTTGTGGTGCCCCACTGCTCCCAGTACAGATCCTTGTGATACCCCACTGCTCCCAGTACAGATCCTTGTGATACCCCACTGCTCCCAGTACAGATCCTTGTGGTGCCCCACTGCTCCCAGTACAGATCCTTGTGGTGCCCCACTGCTCCCAGTACAGATCCTTGTGATACCCCACTGCTCCCAGTACAGATCCTTGTGGTGCCCCACTGCTCCCAGTACAGATCCTTGGGGTGCCCCACTGCTCCCAGTACAGATCCTTGTGGTGCCCCACTGCTCCAAGTACAGATCCTTGTGGTGCCCCACTGCTCCAAGTACAGATCCTTGTGATACCCCACTGCTCCCGGTACAGATCCTTGTGATACCCCACTGCTCCCGGTACAGATCCTTGTGATACCCCACTGCTCCCGGTACAGATCCTTGTGGTGCCCCACTGCTCCCGGTACAGATCCTTGTGGTGCCCCACTGCTCCCAGTACAGATCCTTGTGGTGCCCCACTGCTCCCAGTACAGATCCTTGTGGTGCCCCACTGCTCCCGGTACAGATCCTTGTGATAACCCACTGCTCCCAGTACAGATCATTGTGGTGCCCCACTGCTCCCGGTACAGATCCTTGTGGTGCCCCACTGCTCCCAGTACAGATCCTTGTGATACCCCACTGCTCCCGGTACAGATCCTTGTGGTGCCCCACTGCTCCCGGTACAGATCCTTGTGGTACCCCACTGCTCCCAGTACAGATCCTTGTGGTGCCCCACTGCTCCCGGTACAGATCCTTGTGGTGCCCCACTGCTCCCGGTACAGATCCTTGTGGTGCCCCACTGCTCCCGGTACAGATCCTTGTGGTACCCCACTGCTCCCAGTACAGATCCTTGTGGTACCCCACTGCTCCCAGTACAGATCCTTGTGATACCCCACTGCTCCCAGTACAGATCCTTGTGGTACCCCACTGCTCCCGGTACAGATCCTTGTGGTACCCCACTGCTCCCGGTACAGATCCTTGTGATACCCCACTGCTCCCAGTACAGATCCTTGTGATACCCCACTGCTCCCAGTACAGATCCTTGTGGTGCCCCACTGCTCCCGGTACAGATCCTTGTGGTGCCCCACTGCTCCCCGTACAGATCCTTGTGGTGCCCCACTGCTCCCGGTACAGATCCTTGTGGTGCCCCACTGCTCCCCGTACAGATCCTTGTGGTGCCCCACTGCTCCCAGTACAGATCCTTGTGGTGCCCCACTGCTCCCAGTACAGATCCTTGTGATACCCCACTGCTCCCGGTACAGATCCTTGTGGTGCCCCACTGCTCCCGGTACAGATCCTTGTGGTACCCCACTGCTCCCGGTACAGATCCTTGTGGTACCCCACTGCTCCCAGTACAGATCCTTGTGGTACCCCAGTGCTCCCGGTACAGATCCTTGTGGTACCCCACTGCTCCCAGTACAGATCCTTGTGGTGCCCCACTGCTCCCAGTACAGATCCTTGTGATACCCCACTGCTCCCAGTACAGATCCTTGTGATACCCCACTGCTCCCAGTACAGATCCTTGTGGTGTCCCACTGCTCCCGGTACAGATCCTTGTGGTACCCCACTGCTCCCAGTACAGATCCTTGTGGTGCCCCACTGCTCCCAGTACAGATCCTTGTGATACCCCACTGCTCCCAGTACAGATCCTTGTGGTACCCCACTGCTCCCAGTACAGATCCTTGTGATACCCCACTGCTCCCAGTACAGATCCTTGTGGTACCCCAGTGCTCCCGGTACAGATCCTTGTGGTACCCCACTGCTCCCAGTACAGATCCTTGTGATGTCCCACTGCTCCCAGTACAGATCCTTGTGATGTCCCACTGCTCCCGGTACAGATCCTTGTGGTACCCCACTGCTCCCAGTACAGATCCTTGTGGTGCCCCACTGCTCCCAGTACAGATCCTTGTGGTGCCCCACTGCTCCCAGTACAGATCCTTGTGGTACCCCACTGCTCCCAGTACAGATCCTTGTGGTGCCCCACTGCTCCCAGTACAGATCCTTGTGGTGCCCCACTGCTCCCAGTACAGATCCTTGTGGTACCCCACTGCTCCCAGTACAGATCCTTGTGGTACCCCAGTGCTCCCGGTACAGATCCTTGTGGTACCCCACTGCTGACTTTATTCCATTTTGAGGTTGTCCTATTTATGATGACTTTGGTTTCTGTCCCTTTACCAATTCTTTACCCATCTACATGTTCCCCCAGTCCCGGCCTCTGTAGCTTCAGTACACGGTTGTAGCAAAATCCAGATAATTCACATCGGCCGCATCACCAACGTCCAAAATGACACCTGGTTCTGAATTAAACATTTCACATAAGCGGGGGAATGCCTAGTTATACTACCCGGTGCCCTGGTTTTGCGTCGTCCTGCCGCAGATCCGCTAATTCCCGTTCCCCTCTACACTTGACTACAATGCTCGCCGTCTTTTCGGACCAGCCTATGCGCACGGCTTTGGTAGTCAGAGACGCTCTCCCTATCAGTCAATCCGAGAGCAAGGGGGAGTGTCTTAGACTATCCAATCACAGCGTGGTCTGAGAAGCTGGCGGCCATTGTAGGTGAAAGCAAAGGGGGGCGGTAAACGGCAGATCCGCAGCTGAAAGAAGCAAAATGAGGGCATCGGGTACTTTATGAATTCCCCCGATTTTGTGAAATTTCTAAGCACAACCGGACGGTCCCTTTAATTATTTGACTAGTTCAATAAAGATAAATGAAAACCTTCAGAGGAATCTCCGTGCTGAGCCTCAGCCCCTCAAAGGGCAAATTTACTAAGTGAGAGTTAGAGTGCCGTCATTTTGGGTTCGGGTCCCGTCCTAAGCAGAAGTTCCTTTTAACACCATTAATGGGGAGTTACAGAAAAAGTGGTTTGAAATATGAGATCTCAAACCGAATTGTTTGTCAAAGCAGGTATTTTAGGAAAATGCAGCCGTATTCGCACTGTTTTTTTTTTTTCTTCGTACTTCTCCCTCTTCTTTGCACATAATCACATTTAGAGGTCCCTCCCGCCCCATACACATGGACTACGAGATCAGAGGAACAGCACGGACCCATGATCTAGATCCTGAGTACGGTCGTGTGCATTACGATAATCGGCTGGTACGGCTACGGATGGGGACGAGCGGTCGTTACTCCGATCACTCGTCCCCGTACGTTGTCATGTCGGCAGCGCAATTATCAGCAACGAGCGTTATATGAAACCTTGTCTGCCCGATAATCGCCCCGTGTAAAACCCCCTTAACTGTAGATACGATGACCAATCACGTTTCAGCTTATTTGTCTCACGCAGGTTGGAAAATGACCCCTCTTGTATCCCAGAGAGGGCAGAAGATCTTTCCCCGGGTTGATAATTACATGTTGTCTTTCCAGGAACGTTCGGATAAAGTGGCCAAGCGGCTGCAGCTCATGACTCAGCGATACGAGGCTCTGGAGAAGCGGCGCAACATGGAGGTGGAAGGCTTCAAAACGGACATCAAGCTGCTCAGGCAGCGACTTCGGGATGTGGAAAAGCAGCTCTTTAAGGTGAGTTATTCAGAAAATAAATGGATTGTGGTGCTAGTAAAAATAAAACCTGGAACTATTTGCGCTCTAGATTTCTTCTGCCTTTTAGATTCATTGTCATCCATATCTTCTGTCAGCCTGGGGCTCCTCCCACCTACCACTTACAGCTCCTCCTGGCAACCAATGAGAGGCAGAACCCGCCCCCTTCCATTCTTTTCACTTAGAGACATACTTGTTTAATTCTCTACTTCTAGAGTTTGAAGTATGATCTGGCATCAAAGACTAAATATTTATACGTCCATTAGAGAGATGTCTGTTTTGGGCGCTATGATTGATCTATTTCTGAAATGCGCTCAGTGAGTGGAGCCGATAAGGAGCTCTCTCTCTGTCTCCCGCCTTATTTAGGAAGTCTTTAACATCCTGCAGAGGACCGTATTTTTGGGGCCGCAATTTATCCACATTTTTGCGGATAAATTGCAGACTCGTTCTACACCATGGTCCCGTGCACAAGACCGTGATTTACACGGTTCGGCGGCCACAAATCCGGACCACAAGAACTCAGGACCGGTCATTTCAGTCCGAATTTTCACCAATACTGTGAATTGTTGTGAAGCCGTGAGTCCGGGTGACACACGAATGCACAACAGGGGTTTTTTGAGGTCCGACGGACCCATGATTTTGCGGACAGAAAAATCAAGACGGTCGTGTACATGAGGCCGAAGTAAAAAGATTTTCCATTAGTGCCAGGTTCCCTAAAATAAAAAAATAAAGTATAAATTTTGCATCAATTCTGTGAATGTGCTCTGAATCTCTCTCTCTCTACAGGTCACCCTGAATATCGGACCAGACCAGGATCTCGCCATCTTGAGCGCCGTGCGGCAGGGGAACAAGCGGACACACAAAATCCAAGGAGAATTAAGAAACTTAAAAGCCAAGATCTACGGACTGGAGAATGAGCTGAGGATCGGATAAGTGCTTCGAGCGCCGCTTCTCTCCAGGACTCTTAATCTTGATGATCATTTAACTTCCTGGACCCGGGAGCCTTTTGTTTTTATCAGCGGACAAAGGTCAGAGCGCGCAGAATTACGGCTGTTCATAACGAATGACCCGCAGAACACAAATCCACTGTTGTAAACATTTGATACCATATTTATAAAATAGTTTTCTCTCCCTTTTTATTTTGGTAAAGCGTATAATTATTCCATATGCAAATTGCTCATTTGCATGGATTATCTTTAAGTGGGTGGAGTTGTTGATTGATTGCAAACTTTCATTAAAGGTTTCTATTTTTCGTTTTTTTACGGCTGGCACTTGCTCTCGGGGCTGATGGAAATGTCCGGGGCTTTCCAAAATACAACAACGCAAAGGTTTGTCTGTACCTGCGAAGAGAAGTGCATGTAGCTATATTACCCCATGCAGGGCAGATGTACCCCTATAGAAAGTACCCGCAGGAGACTGGTAGTTTAGGTTTAGAGAATTCACTGTATTTGTTTAGATATATATAATTGTGCTCCCACAATATCGGAATTTCAGTAAATTCACTGAAGTGACAATAGAGTAAAAAAGACCTTTTAATTGTAACTCACTAAAAACAGGGGAAAAATCACCACCGTGAAAAGCCGCACCGTGTGTGTTAAAAACGTATTAAACATAGAACACTGTTAGATTTCATGCACGTAGCACAGTGGTTTTTTTAGATCTAGATACGGAATCAGCATTTATATTGGGTACAACAATAGTTTAGATCCCAAGTACACACCAGAGTCCGAGATAAACACACCGGAACCTCCCAGTGCTGGGTACAATGCAATGCTATCGTTCCCTATGCAAAGAAAATCCTTAAATCAGAAGACCCTACGCGTTTCAAATACTTATCCTCAGGGGTCTGTATCTTGGTCAATCTGGCCTAGTTGGCAGCGATATATATTCAGCAGCAGATATTCTGCTGTACATCACGGAAGGATGCTCGCATTGATGTCCGCGGCATACTTCGTAACGGGGCTCAGAGTTATTTTAACCACCTAGCTCCACCCCCCCGTTCTCGGCAGCGCTACCCGAACCAGCCAATCACATGCGTCCCCCGAATTTGTGACGCCTGTCCATGTGACTCCCGGCCGTCAGCTGACAACCCGGAACCATCATCGACCGCATCAGGCAGAACACGCAGGCGCAGTGGAGGCCACGGACGTATCGCCCATGCTGCCACAAGCCAACGATAAGGGAAGGAAGTAAAGGTGTGACGATATGAGATATAGGATATATATTTTGCGGATCAGTTCTAAACCGCAAGTGGACTACCTTTTGAAACAACTCTTCCGCTGTAAATACATATTGAAAGGATAAGTGCGGTGTCCCTCACATAATGAAGTATTGATTATACACGAGCTGACCCATTGGTCATAGCGATTTCCTTGAAAAGCCACCTTGTAAAGAGTGATAGCAAAAAAGCAGCAATCATATGGACTAGGCTGCCCAGTGGTGGATGATAAAAATATATGTTCATATAAAGCACGTATAGTTTGTCTGTTCATTTAAACCCGCTGGTTGGGTACAAGCCAATCTGTAAATCCACTGGGCTTCTTTGCGTAGTATGAGATTGTCCCAGTCGCCTCCCCTTTTTGGAGGTCTTATAAGTTCAATTGCTTGAAACTTTAAACATTCTGCATGACCCTGGTGTTTAGCATGTACATGTTTGGATATCGGGGTATCCCTCGTATGGACAATATCTCCAACATGCTCCCTTATCCGGCGCCGAAATTGTCGCATTGTTTTGCCCACATAGTTTAAGGGGCATGGGCATGTGATAAGGTAAACCACCCCTGCTGTTTTGCAATTAACAAAATCACGAATGTCGTACTCCTCTTTCGTAACGACACTCATGAACTTGTTTCCCCTCAGGATAAAATCGCAAGCTTTGCAGCTACCGCATCTATAAGTACCTGGTATTTGTCTCTCCAGCCATGTGCCCTTTGATGTAATGGGGTCAAAACAGCTATGCATGACTCTATCCCTAATGTTTTTCCCTCTCCGAAACGTGACTGAAGGCCACGATGTAATCTGATCTGCCAAATCTGTATCAGTACTAAGGATACGCCAGTATCTTTTGAGGATTTGCATAATTTCACCCTGTTTTGAGTCGTAGGTGCCTATGAGTCTCGTAACTCTTTCTACTTCACGTTTTCTAGGAACAAGAAGACTCTGCCTATCCGCATCTCTCGCTCCTTCATAGGCCTTTCTAACTACTCCCATGGGAAAACCTCTATCCTTCAATCTATTTTTGAGCTCCTGTGCCTGTCTCTCAAAGTCATCCATGGAGCTGCAGTTACAGCGTATTCTCATAAACTGGCCTTTAGGAATACCACGTTTTGAGGGGATAAGGGTGGCAACTGTTCCATTGTAGGAAACTGTTGGTTGCTGTTTCCTTCCGATGTTTTTATGATTTTCAGATCTAGAAACGATAGTTCTTGGTCACTAATTTCGCAGGTGAACCTTAACCCTAGATCGTTTTTATTAAGGGCTGCTACAAAGCTATTGAACTCCTCAACTGTCGAGTTCCAGAACAACAGCACGTCATCAATATATCTTCTCCATATCCCTATTGATGAAGTCCATTTGGCAAATTTGTCCCCAAAGACAATTGTCTCCTCCCACCAGCCAAGAAATAAATTTGCATAGGTGGGAGCAGCAGGACTCCCCATAACTGTACCGCATTGCTGGTGAAAGATCTTGTCTTCAAAGATAAATATATTTTTTTCCAGAACAAAATGTAATAACTGTAAAACCAATCGGTTGTGGGCCACAAACTGAGTACCTCTGGATCTAAGGAAGTACTCTACCGCCTCACAACCAAGTTTATGTGGAATGGACGAGTACAACGCCTCTACATCCAAGCTAGCCAATAGTGTGTTATGCTCCAAGGTAATGCCTTCAATTTGTCTCAGAACATCCATAGTGTCACGTACATATGATGTAAGACCCAGTACGAACGGACGCAGCACCTGATCTATGTATGTGCTCACGTTCTGTGTTAAATTGTTGATGCCTGAAACAATCGGTCTACCACGTAAGGGGGGGGTACCCTTTGTGGATTTTGGGCAGGCTATAGAAACATGCCATGATGGGAAACTGTGGATACAAAAAACCAAACTCACTAGCACTGATCAAGGATCTGCTCTTAGCATCACTGAGAATGCCCAAAAGCTCCTAAGCCGGGAGTCACATGGACAGGCGTCAAGTATTTGAAACGCGTAGGGTCTTCTGATTTAAGGATTTTCTTTGCATAGGGAACGATAGCATTGCATTGTACCCAGCACTGGGAGCTTCCGGTGTGTTTATCTCGGACTCTGGTGTGTACTTGGGATCTAAACTATTGTTGTACCCAATATAAATGCTGATTCCGTATCTAGATCTAAAAAAACCACTGTGCTACGTGCATGAAATCTAACAGTGTTCTATGTTTAATACGTTTTTAAAGCCACGGTGCGGCTTTTCACGGTGGTGATTTTTCCCCTGTTTTTAGTGAGTTACAATTAAAAGGTATTTTTTACTCTATTGTCACTTCAGTGAATTTAGTTTAGGTTTCGCCATGTGGGTAGAAACGGCTGAAGGTGAGAAACATTCGGGTATGGTCATTGGGGTTAGACGACACTTCTCCATCTCCGCTGTATTATTACGGTAAGTGACCAGCTTATTCTATGATCAGTTCTATACAGATCCATCCATCCCTGCATAGCGGTATATAGCAGTGTGATAATAAACCATGGCTATACCTCCATCTGGACATATCCTCACAGACAGATAATGTAACCTCTAGGTACGTGGGTAAAAACATCAGAAGGGAACAACCCCTTTAAATGAGTTCTTCAGCTGCTCCACCACACAGCCAAAAATACATGCTATCCATTGGGCACACCCTACACACCGGTCTCCATATCGGCACATAGCGATGCATTTACCTGACCTGGATGTGCTTTTGTCACAATGTATCAAGTCGTTTACATTCGCTGACACTTTCCGAACTAAGGCATAGTTCACACGGTACGGGTTTTGTTGCAGATTTGACACATATCACACCCTTTTTGCTTTTAAAAAGGTTTAAATCCGCTATGAAAATCTGCAACGTGTGAACTCCGCTTAACCAGTTAGTGACCGCCCATTCGTGTTTTTACGGCGGCCACTAATGGGCTTTATTCCAATGCAGTAGCCTTTTTACGGCGCTGCATCGGAATAAGTAAACAAAGCAGGGAGCAGCCCTGCTGGAACGGACGAGATCAATATCCGTATCGCTCTCGCTAGTTTAACCCCTCCCTCAGATGTGGCGCTCAATAGCGAGCGCCTCATCTGAGTGGTTTTGGAGGGAGGGGGCTCCCTCTCTTATCCCACCGGCACTCTGTGATAAGATCGCAGGGGCCTAATAAAGGACCTCAGGTCTGCCTCTAGTTAATGCCTGCTAGGCCATGCCAGAGGATACACGGACAGGCAGTAATACACTGCAATACTTCTGTATTGTTTATAAAAGCGAGCAGGTGATTGCATGGTGAAGTCCCCTAGTTGGACTAATAAAAAAGTAAAAAAAAAGTTTAGAATAAATAAAAATCAAAACGTAAAAAACCCCACTTTTTTTCCCCTTAGAAAATGCTTTACTATGGAAAAAAAAAAAGTACACATATTTGGGATACCATAACGACCGCAACTATGAAGTTATTACATGATTTAACCCGCTCGACGGACGCCATAAAAAAATAAAATAAAGAACTGCAAGAATTGCTGTTTCCTGTGAATTTTGCCTGAAAAAAAGTGATTAAAAAGTCGCATCTACTCCAAAATGGTACCAATAAAAACTATAAGTCGTCCCGCAAAAATACAAAAAACCCTCATACAACCGCATCGGCGCAAAAATAAAAAAGTTCTGGCTCTTCAGATATGGAGACGCAAGAACAAATTAATTTTGAAAGAAAAGTGTTTTTATTGTGTAAAAGCAGCAAAACATAAGAAAACTTTATACGTTTGGTATCGTTGCAATCGTAACCACCCGCTGAATAAAGTTCCTGTGTTATTTATACCACTCTGTAAACGGCATCAATTTAGGACGCAAAAAGTGTGGGGCGAGATTGCGGGGGGTTTTTTTTCTATCGCCACTAAAAAAAAAGTTAATAAAAGTGAATCAACAAATTATATGTACCCCAAAATGGTGCTATTAAAAATGACAACTTGTATTCCTCCCATGATTCTCCCGTACATGACTCCTACTGGCGCATTGATTACTTGTTCCTATCTCACTCACCTGTCCGTGCTGCAGTCGGCGCATATCGATTCGATCTCTTTTTCGGATCACGCTCTCATATCCATGTCTCTTTCCCTCCTGTCCTCTCAACCGCGTACTTGGAGATGGCGTCTGAGTGACCGCCTTCTACAAGAGCAAACCGTGGTCAAAGGTATTGGTACGGATCTCCAGGAGTTCTTCACTAATAACGCAACGGGAGAGGTGTCGTCTCCCGTTATGGGAAACTCCTAAATGCTTTATCCGAGGCACTTTCATTAAACATGGCGCCCGGCTCGAGGAATGCTCATTTCAAGTTGAACTTTGCACACTACGGGAACAACTTAAAAGCGTATCTCTTTCTCACGCGAAGGCTTCCCTGGCCAGATGTCGCCGCCATTTCTTCGAGTTTGGAAACAAACCGGGGAAGACTTTGGCGCGGGCTCTGCGCGTACAGAGAGCACGCTCGTTTATTCCTCTCATCTCGGATGAACGGGGTCACACACATGTCCTCTCCTCACGTATTGCAGAAACGTTCCAGGCTTATTATGCTAAGCTTTATAAGATTTCTCAGCCCCTTCATCCACAGGCCCTTGAAGAGCGCAAACTCCATAGATAATTATCTGCAACGGGCCGGCCTCCCCCAGGACGCTGTTTCAATTTTGGAAGCACCTATGACCCTTCCCGAGCTCGAACTCGCTGTTAAAGATTCTCGAATGGGTAGAGCCCCCGGCCCAGACGGACTCACATTCGCCTACTACGGACCTTCAGACTCCCTTTCTCTCTGCTTATAATTCTCTTGCCGCACATGCTACTCTACCTCCCGACTCGCTCAGGGCCCACATTTCAGTTATCCCCAAAGAGGGTAAGGATCTCTCCCAATGTTCGAATTATAGACCCATTTCTCTGTTGAACGTCGACCTTAAATTGTTTGCAAAAATCCTGTCAACCCGTCTTACTCCCCTATTGCAGCACATCAGCCATCGTGACCAGGTTGGATTCATACCCACCGGAGAGGCTGGAGATAACACCACCGGGACTATCCGTATCCTGCATTATCTCTCCTCCTCCTCTATCCCAGCTGTTCGACCAAGTGGATTGGGGGTTCCTTACCCAGACCTTAAAACATATAGGACTTGGATCCAACATGCTCCGATGGATTGGTAGTTTGTACTCCAGGCCCTCTGCAGCTGTCATTATTAACCGAGTCCTCTTGGACTATTTCCCTATTCTGAATGGTACCCGTCAGGGCTGCCCTCTCTCCTCTCTTATTTTCATTCTCACACTGGAACTTCTTCCTTCGATGCATTCGTCAGAATGTGGATATTACAGGAGTTCAGGTCGGGGACAAAACCCATAAAATTACCGCCTATGCCGATGACCTCTCATTTTTTTTCTTTCACAACCGTTCATCTCCCTACCCAATCTTTTCGATGAACTCTCCCGATACGCGACCCTATCAAATGACAAGATCAATTTGAAGAAATCGGAAGCCCTCAACATTTCTTTGCCACAGACAGCTCTTGCTTCCTTCCCGATCAAGTGGTCCACATCTACCCTACCATATCTGGGAGTTCACCTCACCCCGCGTATGTTGGGACTCTACCAGGCCAACTTCCCTCGCCTACTGTCCTCTGTTAAAAAAGACCTGGATAGATGGAGTCCGGGCACCTTTACGTGGTTCAGTCGCTGCTCAATACTAAAGATGAAGGTTCTCCCTAGGATTCTTTACCTACTACCGGCCCTGCCCATTTATATCCCTCGGTCCTTCTTCAGGGCACTTGCCTCCCTCTTCTCCAAATTTGTGTGGAATAATAAAACAGCCAGAATCTCAAAGTCGTTGCTCTATAGACCCAAACGAGAGGGGGTATTGGATTACCTGATATCTATGCATACTATAGGGCCACCCACCTCACTAGGCCAGTGGATTGGCATCCTAATGCTGATACCAAACTTTGGGTTTTATTGGAATCGCACTTCTGCTCCTCGCCTCTCCACATATTGCCCTGGCTGCCCAATTCTTCTTTGCCCTCTCCATTTCACCCTACCGTTTCCACTACCTTAACAATAATCAGAAACTACTGGGTCCCAACTTCTACCCCGTTACTCCCGATATTGGGCCATCCTTCCTTCACATCGAGCCTGTCTGACCCTGTTTTTCAGAGATGGGTGTCTTTTGGACGATATCGGGCCATCCATTTTCTGACAGGGGAATCTTGGCCGACCTTGGAATCTCTCGCTTCCACTCTGGACCCTTGTCCTTTGGGATTCTGAAAGGCAAACCAACTCCATCATTTCCTTGTCTCCCTCCCACCCCCTGCCGGCCTGTCCCGTTCCGTCACCCCATTGGAAACCCTTTGCTCGGGGACGGGTCCGGTACGACGTGCCCTTTCCGCAATCTATGCCGTGTTGGGCTCCTCTTCGACGCAGCCGCCGCCTCCTTTTGTGGACAAGTGGGAGCGGGATTTGAATTTATCTCTTTCTGACTCTCAATTGACCAGGATTTAGGATTTAACTCGTGGATCGTCAATTTCTAGTCGTATCCAAAGGCCGGATATAAACTTTTATCTGGATGGTCCTATGTCCCGTCTAGACTCCGTGTTATTTCCCCAATGTCTCTTCTCTTTGCTGCGGCTCTTCTGACGGGACCTTCTCCAGACCTTCTGGGACTGTTCAGTGTGGTCTCATTTCTGGCAGGAGGTCTGGAGAATATCCTCCTCTCTCTCTGGCCACACCAAACCTTTTACACCGGCCTTTTTTCTGCTTCATCTCCGCGACATTCCTTTTCCAATATACAGAAAGTCTATTCTCCGACACTTGGTTACAGTGCTCGATCTCGTATACCGGTCCTGTGGAAGAGTAAGGAGCCTCTGACTAAGCGCATGGAAGACCCCACATCTCAGCTGACTAACAGACCCGGCAACTTCTCCAGGACTTGGTCCCACTGGATTGTCTATCAGGACCCTCCAGAATATCGGACCATGATGGCCAGCTGAAATTTCAGACGTTTTTTAATTGTATTCTGGATCATGTACCTATGTGCTCCCCCCCCCTTTTTCCTTTCTTTCCCCTGTCCTTACCCCTCCTCTGTCCCTAATGTCACATATATGATTTTGTAAATTGTTTGATGCCATATCTTGGGCCTATGTGCCCTTGTCCCTTCCCCCCCCCCCCCCCCCCCCCCGTTTTTCTTTTTTTGTTCCCTTGCTTGATATGTTCCTCGTCTGAAAAAGCAAATAAAGAATTTACAAAAAAAAAATAAATGACAACTTGTCCCAAGCAAAAAACAAGTCCTTCTACGACTGTCGACGCAAAAATAAAAAAGTTCTAGCTCTTGGAATGGGATGATGGAGAAACGTAAAAAATAGCTCGGTCATTAAGGGGTTAAGGGGGAATTACCACTAGGTGGAGCTCTACCACACAACTAAATACATATAAAAAAAAAATAGTAGTAGCTTTAAAAATAAAAAAATCTACCAAAAACCCCATGTGTGCGATTCCAGCCTTATAGAGATATTAAAGTTCTGCTGCTCTATAGGGCGAGGAAAAGAGAGCGCGCTCCCAGTGTAAATATCTAGGTGAGATGACGCGGGGATGGTGGAGATGTGAGACCGTCGCATGACAAGTGAGGACAAAGCAGAAAAGTCAAAACACATGATTGTGGTTGTATATACAATGGGGTTTGCCGTCTCCGGTAGCGGCCGGTCTAGAAATGTTTCTTCATGACCAGGGCCAAACCACTCGCTTGTCTACAGTAGTGACGCACCCCACCCCACTGCGAGCTGGGAATATAGGCTGTGTATCAATCAGATAGGGGGTGCATATTTAAGCAGCAGGGAGGGGGTTAAGCTCAGCCAGTTCGGCAGGTTTCAGATCGGAGTTCCCCGCACTTTCCATAAAGCCGCAAAATATTGAACCTGGGCCGAGTATAGAAGACAATAAAATAGATTTTATCCGGATATTTTTTATTGCTCCGGGGTCTTTCTTGTGGTGTTTTTCCATTGACTTTAATAAGGGAGAAAAAACAACAAATGCAGTTTCAATATAAACCGTTTTAGGACATAAAAGCCCCCACTCTCCCCTCCCCTGACCCCATAAATGCAGTATATCTTTTATGTTATATCTCATTTATCTCACGAATGGCTTAGTTGCCTGTAGTTCTGGGTGAACTTGTGCTTATACACAATAGACAATCAAAACAAGCAGAGCTGCAGTGTAAAGCATGGCAGAGGAACAGGAGGTGGATTTCAGACTACCTTAGCTTGAAATTAGCTTTTCACTTGTGCTCATCCCCTGTATGTTTTTTTTCTGAGCCAAACAGCAGAGCCAAGAGGGGTCACAGGTCTGTTTATTGGCATTTTGAAGCAGCCATTTAGTCGGTGCAATTGCATCCGCTGGTTTACACTAAAACGTCAAATCATTCCCTGCTTGTTTAGTGTCTGCGCAGCGTTTGCTCTGGTGATTTGCATTCTGACAGGTGTCGTCTCTACGCCAGACACTGTACAGTAACCTGATGTAGGAGAAATCAACTGCCCCCCCCCCTCACTCTGCCTTATAGGAGCTCCTGTAAACTGTTGGGGGAGGGTGTCCACAAGCTTGCTGATGGTTTCCAATAAGAAACAGCAGAGTAATGACCACAGCTCTGGAGTATAATACAGGGTGTAACTCCGGATCAGTACAGGATAAGTAATGTAATGTATGTACACAGTGACTCCACCAGCAGAATAGTGAGTGCAGCTCTGGAGTATAATACAGGATGTAACTCCGGATCAGTACAGGATAAGTAATGTAATGTATGTACACAGTGACTCCACCAGCAGAATAGTGAGTGCAGCTCTGGAGTATAATACAGGATGTAACTCAGGATCAGTACAGGATAAGTAATGTAATGTATGTACACAGTGACTCCACCAGCAGAATAGTGAGTGCAGCTCTGGAGTATAATACAGAATATAACTCCGGATCAGTACAGGATAAGTAATGTAATGTCTGTACACAGTGACTCCACCAGCAGAATAGTGAGTGCAGCTCTGGAGTATAATACTGGATGTAACTCAGGATCAGTACAGGATAAGTAATGTAATGTATGTATACAGTGACTCCACCAGCAGAATAGTGAGTGCAGCTCAGGAGTATAATACAGGATGTAACTCAGGATCAGTACAGGATAAGTAATGTAATGTATGTACACAGTGACTCCACCAGCAGAATAGTGACTGCAGCTCTGGAGTATAATACAGGATGTAACTCAGGATCAGTAATGTAATGTAGGTACACAGTGACTCCACCAGCAGAATAGTGATTGCAGCTCTGGAGTATAATACAGGATGTAACTCAGGATCAGTAATGTAATGTAGGTACACAGTGACTCCACCAGCAGAATAGTGAGTGCAGCTCTGGAGTATAATACAGGATGTAACTCGGGATCAGTACAGGATAAGTAATGTAATGTATGTACACAGTGACTCCACCAGCAGAATAGTGAGTGCAGCTCTGGAGTATAATACAGGATGTAACTCAGGATCAGTACAGGATAAGTAATGTATGTACACAGTGACTCCACCAGCAGAATAGTGAGTGCAGCTCTGGAGTATAATACAGGATGTAACTCAGGATCAGTACAGGATAAGTAATGTAATGTATGTACACAGTGACTCCACCAGCAGAATAGTGAGTGCAGCTCTGGAGTATAATACAGGATGTAACTCAGGATCAGTACAGGATAAGTAATATAATGAATGTACACAGTGACTCCACCAGCAGAATAGTGAGTGCAGCTCTGGAGTATAATACAGGATGTAACTCAGGATCAGTACAGGATATGTAATGTAATGTATGTACACAGTGACTCCACCAGCAGAATAGTGAGTGCAGCTCTGGAGTATAATACAGGATGTAACTCAGGATCAGTACATCAGTAATGTATTCAACAGAGAGGTGAATCTGGTTAGGTTAGGGAACACTCTGTATGAGGTCGCCTTGTCGTGGCAGGTGGGCTCACACAATTTCATCAAAATGATCCCCCTAGAACCTCATTTATAAGTATAGTGAATATAGCAGTAATACAGTTTCATGTCTGTGTATAACTTGGTGATCACAATGAGCTGCTGCATCTTTTGTGTTTTGCTTTATAGGTATAGTAGATGTGAACCTGCACATATATATATCACACTCCGACAATCATCGTGACAATGTCTAGTTCATTCTCGCTTTGTAGTCCTGTAACTGTAATTCATTCAACGAGAGAACGATCGTAATCGTTGTGGTTAAATCCATCAGCCTGGCATGGAAATGTTATTTAAATTTTATTGCGGTCGTAGTAGAAGAAAATCCGTACACGTCTGTATTCTAGACCAGCATTTCCGCCAGTAATCTCCTATCAGGGAATCCCTCCCGGCAGAGGTGGCCGGGCATTTCCTGCACACTCATCCTCAGAATGCAGACTCCCTCTACAGCAGTCTGGATTGTGTCTGTGGTGATACAGAATGTGGTCGTTGGAAAATGGAATTCCCTGCAAATTCTAAAGGGAATGACCTCAATCATAGAGTATACATGAGGAAATTGCAGGTTACGGCATTCCCTTACCTGTTAGTGTATGTGGAGTAAAGGTCCTTTTTACACCGACCCATCTTGGCTGGTACAACGAGCGCCGATCAACGGGACAGGTACTAGTACGGGGACGAGCGCTCGTTACTCCCATCGCTCGTCCCCATAAATTTCTATCATGTCGGCAGCGCATCTTCCTATTAATCCAGGGAGAGATGTGCTGCAGACATCGAGAATATTTTGGGCATTTAAAAACTATACAATCAGCTGATGTACAAACGTTCGCTCGTTCATAGGCTGGTCGTTGCCCTGATTACACTGGGCAATGATCGGGACCGAGCCTTCTGCAATGATCGGGACCGAGCCTTCTGCAATTATCGGGAACGAGCCTTCTGCGAATATCGGGACGGAGCCTTCTGCGACTATCGGGAGCGAGCCTTCTGCGACTATCGGGAACGAGCCTTCTGCGACTATCGGGAATGAGCCTTTTGCGACTATCGGGAGCGAACCTTCTGCGACTATCGGGAACGAGCCTTCCGCGACTATCGGGACCGTGCCTTCCGCAGCTATCGGGACCGTGCCTTCCGCAGCTATCGGGACCGTGCCTTCCGCAGCTATCGGGACCGTGCCTTCCGCAGCTATCGGGACCGTGCCTTCCGCAGCTATCGGGACCGTGCCTTCCGCAGCTATCGGGACCGTGCCTTCCGCAGCTATCTGGACCGTGCCTTCCGCGGCTATCGGGACCGTGCCTTCCGCGGCTATCGGGACCGTGCCTTCCGCGGCTATCGGGACCGTGCCTTCCGCGGCTATCGGGACCGTGCCTTCCGCGGCTATCGGGACCGTGCCTTCCGCGGCTATCGGGACCGAGCCTTCCGCGGCTATCGGGACCGAGCCTTCCGCGGCTATCGGGACCGTGCCTTCCGCGGCTATCGGGACCGTGCCTTCCGCGGCTATCGGGACCGTGCCTTCCGCGGCTATCGGGACCGTGCCTTCCGCGGCTATCGGGACCGTGCCTTCCGCGGCTATCGGGACCGTGCCTTCCGCGGCTATCGGGACCGTGCCTTCCGCGGCTATCGGGACCGAGCCTTCCGCGGCTATCGGGACCGAGCCTTCCGCGGCTATCGGGACCGTGCCTTCCGCGGCTATCGGGACCGTGCCTTCCGCGGCTATCGGGACCGTGCCTTCCGCGGCTATCGGGACCGAGCCTTCCGCGGCTATCGGGACCGAGCCTTCCGCGGCTATCGGGACCGTGCCTTCCGCAGTTTTTAAAGCATTAAGCGGTTTTTTTGCGGCCGCTTTTGAGCTTTTTTTCTATTGAGACAATGAAAAACCGCTCCAAAAAACGGCTCAACAAGTGACATGCACTTCTTTTTACGGGGCGTTTATTTACGTGCCGTTTTTTCAAACGGCTGCATAAAAAGAACGCCCCGTCGGAACGAAATGCAGTTTTACCCATTAAAATCAATGGGCAGATGTTTGGAGCTTCCGTTTTTTCCAGCCATTTTTCGGGGGCGTTTACATCCCGAAAAAGGCTGAAAATAGGCCGTGTGAACATACCCTTATAGAGTTCTATCGCTCTATCACTTTTATCACATGAATTTCCCTTTGTGATTGAGCAATTACGTGATTCGGGTGGAGTTATCCGTTTCCAGTTTGATGTCGTTTGCTTCTCCGCTTCCCCCTGACATTTACCGGCTTTGTATCTTCTGTTAGAAGTCCTCGGGGGGCATTATTAGGACGCAGCAGCTCGCCATGGTTACCATATGGTTAAATGCCTGATGGATTTGATAGCGGACACCCTCAGTTTCGTACCTCACAAATTTCGGATATGGGAAAGACTATACTGCAGAATGTTTTTCAGATGCTACAACGATAAAACTGCCAGGAACACAGTGCCCCAATAACAGCGCCAGCCTGCTGGGGGAAGGGGTGGGGCACAACTCTTGCATTTAGGGTCCAGGTGGTACACCCCTACTTAAAGGGGTTGTTTATTTTAAAAGATTTTTCGGATTGTCCAGGTCGGACATCCTGCGTGATTTTTACGCAGCCTATCTGACCCGTGGGTACATGGCCTAATAGTCGGACTCCTGCTCTATTAAAGGGGTTGTCCAGTTTAGAAAGCCCATTTCCATAACCCCTATTAGTGAATTTTGAGTTAATATCAGGGGGTCCTCTGTTCAGGGTCCTCCTCTCTTGGTCAGTGTGGAGAGCGGTTACATAGAGCGTCTCTGGAGGACCCATCCTGTCCTGTGTTACACAGACAACACATTGATATGAATGGACATTGTGTAATACTTCATTTATCCTGTGGTGGCGCTGCAGGGAAACAACACTTATGCCAGGTTTCCCCACAGATCACTACTGATCACTGGGGGTTCCATCAAGGGGATACTTTGTGATCAGTTTATTGTCGATGGACTCTCTTAACTAGTAGGGATTGTCCAAAGTGGAGACCCCCTTTAAAGAAATAAAATGCGCTGTATTTATTAAGCGCTGCATCTCTTACTGTCCGTTCACCAGACTGGGAAATCTATGCCAGCTACGAGCTTGCGTAGATTTGTTCAGCTTATGTAAAAAATTTGCGTAAATTTGACGGGCAGCGAGTGGTCCCGCCTCTTCCCATAATCTGTGCCCATTTTTTTTTTAGAAAAGTGGCACAAAAGTTATATATTTTTGGCACAATTTGCGGACTGTGTAACTTTGCTACGCCAGAAAACTGTCACTGAACTTTTAATATATGCACCTCTTTGTGTAGGATTTTTTTTACAGTTTTTAAGATCTCTGCTTGCTGTCTGCTAGAAGATGAAAATCTGTCCTGGTTATGTGATGACTACGCAGCTGCAGGACTGTTTACAGTTCCCGTATGTGTATCAGAGCTGTATAGTGTAACAACCCATACCCCTGTGTGATCATTACATGACCAGGGACAGATTTTCATCGCCCTGGAAGTAAACTACAAAGCTTCACATTCAATGACTGCAATCAGAGATCTTGCAAACTGAAGAATTGATACACAAAGTCTACTAAATATTGCAGAATTTTCTTTATATAATATTTAAGGTTTATGTGCTGAAATTGGAAATGTAAAATTCTAGGGGATAAAAAAAATAAAATCTGTCCTGGTCACGGACACACAGCTGCATGTTTTGTTACAAGCCGCTGTTCTGATATACCTACTGTAACGAGTTTTGTATCTGTGTGTCCATCACGTGACCATGGACAGAATTTTATCCTCTAGGAAGTAAATAATGAATGTTCTTACAGAATGACAGCAAGCAGAGATCTTGAAAAGCATCAGGAATCAATACAGAAAGTATATTGGAAAACTGTATAACTTTTAATGATGGTATAGGAAAGACATTGACTTGCTAAATCTGGACAATCCCTTTAAGTTAGGGAACGGTGACAAAGCGCATGTGACCTCCCGGTGCGGCGGCACATTGCAGGTGTCCCCAGGTGCGGATGAGGGATGCAGCCTGTTGTGGCAGTCCGTGTACTGACAGGGAGGAGCAGGAGGGTTGGAGATTTACCCCTCCCAGGGTGAGATGTTCATGTTCCCGCAGCATTGAATGTCACTAAGGTAATGAAAGGAGAGGGAAGGCTGCGGATAGCCAGTCCATAAAAGAGGCAAGACGTTCCTGGGAGGGCTGGGTCAGGCAGGTGAGACACAGGTAGGATCAGGAAGAGACGTTCACACGGGCTGAGCCACTGCGCACAAAGGACAGATACGCTGCGAGCAGCTCAACCGCGACACGTACAGCGAGGATTTCACCGTTGACCTACAATTCCGGTTATTCATTGGACCCCCTTCTCCCCCGGATCATCATGAAAGGTGACACTGCTTCCAGCTGAGCGGTCACACGTCCCCATGAGAACGCTCCACACAAGGTAAGAAGACACCTGCGATCCGGGAAGCTTCCACCGGAGACTGAGGAACGCGGCGGCGCTCGCTCTTTTGGGCGCTCGGACACGTCGTATCTTAATTATCTTCAATTTGGAAATTAATGGAGGGAAATCGGGGATGACCTCCCGTCCTTCTCCCAGATTTTCTAGGAATCACAGCAGCAGGAGTGATCGGACGCTAAAGCCACGCGGCAGAAACGGGCGTACAGAAAGCGGGCGACCGCGATGATGGGCTACCCGCTGCCTTTGAAGAAGTTGCAAAAAAACTTTTGGCTGTTACTGTTGTTCTCCATTTTTCTCCTGGGGATCTGGTCGGTTTATCTGCAGCTGGAGACGTATTCCGATGGGAACCCGATCAATCGCAGTGAGTTGGATTCTTTGCTAATAACGGCCACTAATACCATGTCCATAGGGCTCTTGTCCAGCTTTGCACTGACCCTGAAAAGCAGATAAAGCTGGATTCTAATTCTGAGTCCTATATGGCCTGTTAATTCTCTTTTACTGCGTTGTAAGTGTCAGTCTTTACTGTACTTGTATTATATTCATGAGACAGAAAGGTCAGGATGAACAGCGCAATATAACCATCCAAAATAAGAGTAAATGGAATAGTTAGAGGACACAGGAATTAGTAAATCACGAATAAAATACTAGGACTACTGTAAAGACTGACACAGGTAGGGGAGAGGCTGTACCTAGAGACGAGTGATAAGATATTCAGGGTCCATGAAATGTTGGGTGATCACGTCTTTCCGCACTGTAATGATCTAAGTGGTTGACATTCGATATTTGTTCCCTGTAAAAGACTCAACGATGACTCAAAAATGTCTGAATAAAAATACTTCAAATCAGGAGAAATCTCTGGAAATTATCCTAATTTAATAAAAAAATAATCAATAAACTGGGAGATAACTCTCAACATAGAACACTACAACCCCCAACATGACCTGACCGCCGATATAAGCTGTAAATTGTACAAATTGTGTAATGGTGTCCTAAAACTGCCCACACCATAACACTGATCATACCCGTGTTATACCCTCAGGTATTGCACCATGTCTTGTTCTGTGCCAACCTTTCCATGCCTGGGGTTCAGATATGCAGGAGACGGGGCACAGCATGCTCCATATCACTATATACAAGAAGATATATAACTTATACCAGCAGTACATATATAATTATATACAGAAGATACCCAGGTTATACCAGCATGCTCCATATCACTATATACAGGAAGATGTATAACTTATACCAGCTGTACATATATAATTATATACAGAAGATACCCAGGTTATACCAGCATGCTCCATATAACTATATACAAGAAGATGTATAACTTATACCAGCTGTACATATATAATTATATACAGAAGATACCCAGGTTATACCAGCATGCTCCATATCACTATATACAAGAAGATGTATAACTTATACCAGCTGTACATATATAATTATATACAGAAGATACCCAGGTTATACCAGCATGCTCCATATCACTATATACAAGAAGATGTATGACTTATACCAGCTGTACATATATAATTATATACAGAATATACCCGGGTTATACCGGCATGCTCCATATCACTATATACAAGAAGATGTATAACTTATACCAGCTGTACATATATAATTATATACAGAAGATACCCAGGTTATACCAGCATGCTCCATATCACTATATACAGGAAGATGTATAACTTATACCAGCTGTACATATATAATTATATACAGAAGATACCCAGGTTATACCAGCATGCTCCATATCACTATATACAAGAAGATGTATAACTTATACCAGCTGTACATATATAATTATATACAGAAGATACCCAGGTTATACCCGCATGCTCCATATCACTATATACAAGAAGATGTATAACTTATACCAGCTGTACATATATAATTATATACAAAAGATGCCCAGGTTATACCAGCATGCTCCATATCACTATATACAAGAAGATGTATAACTTATACCAGCTGTACATATATAATTATATACAGAAGATGCCCAGGTTATACCAGCATGCTCCATATCACTATATACAGGAAGATGTAGAACTTATACCAGCTGTACATATATAATTATATACAGGAGATACCCAGGTTATACCAGCATGCTCCATATCACTATCTACAAGAAGATGTATAACTTATACCAGCCGTACATATATAATTATGTACAGAAGATACCCAGGTTATACCAGCATGCTCCATATCACTATATACAGGAAGATGTATAACTTATACCCGCTGTACATATATAATTATATACAGAAGATACCCAGGTTATACCAGCATGCTCCATATCACAATATACAAGAAGATGTATAACTTATACCAGCTGTACATATATAATTATATACAGAAGATACCCAGGTTGTACCAGCATGCTCCATATCACTATATACAAGAAGATGTATAACTTATACCAGCTGTACATATATAATTATATACAGAAGATACCCAGGTTGTACCAGCATGCTCCATATCACTATATACAGGAAGATGTATAACTTATACCAGCTGTACATATATAATTATATACAGAAGATGCCCAGGTTATACCAGCATGCTCCATATCACTATATACAGGAAGATGTAGAACTTATACCAGCTGTACATATATAATTATATACAGAAGATACCCAGGTTATACCAGCATGCTCCATATCACTATCTACAAGAAGATGTATAACTTATACCAGCCGTACATATATAATTATGTACAGAAGATACCCAGGTTATACCAGCATGCTCCATATCACTATATACAAGAAGATGTATAACTTATACCCGCTGTACATATATAATTATATACAGAAGATACCCAGGTTATACCAGCATGCTCCATATCACAATATACAAGAAGATGTATAACTTATACCAGCTGTACATATATAATTATATACAGAAGATACCCAGGTTGTACCAGCATGCTCCATATCACTATATACAAGAAGATGTATAACTTATACCAGCTGTACATATATAATTATATACAGAAGATACCCAGGTTGTACCAGCATGCTCCATATCACTATATACAAGAAGATGTATAACTTATACCAGCTGTACATATATAATTATATACAGAAGATACCCAGGTTATACCAGCATGCTCCATATCACAATATACAAGAAGATGTATAACTTATACCAGCTGTACATATATAATTATATACAGAAGATACCCAGGTTATACCAGCATGCTCCAGATCACTATATACAAGAAGATGTATAACTTATACCAGCTGTACATATATAATTATATACAGAAGATACACAGGTTATACCAGCATGCTCCATATCACTATATACAGGAAGATGTATAACTTATACCAGCTGTACATATATAATTATATACAGAAGATACCCAGGTTATACCAGCATGCTCCATATCACAATATACAAGAAGATGTATAACTTATACCAGCTGTACATATATAATTATATACAGGAGATACCCAGGTTACACCAGCATGCTCCATATCACTATATACAAGAAGATGTATAACTTATACCAGCTGTACATATATAATTATATACAGGAGATACCCAGGTTATACCAGCGTGCTCCATATCACTATATACAAGAAGATGTATAACTTATATCAGCTGTACATATATAATTATATACAGGAGATACCCAGGTTATACCAGCATGCTCCATATCACAATATACAAGAAGACGTATAACTTATACCAGCTGTACATATATAATTATATACAGGAGATACCCAGGTTATACCAGCATGCTCCATATCACTATATACAAGAAAATATATAACTTATACCAGCTGTACATATATAATTATATACAGAAGATACCCAGGTTATACCAGCATGCTCCATATCACTATATACAAGAAGATATATAACTTATACCAGCTGTACATATATAATTATATACAGAAGATACCCAGGTTATACCAGCATGCTCCATATCACTATATACAAGAAGATATATAACTTATACCAGCTGTACATATATAATTATATACAGAAGATACCCAGGTTATACCAGCATGCTCCATATCACTATATACAAGAAGATATATAACTTATACCAGCTGTACATATATAATTATATACAGAAGATACCCAGGTTATACCAGCATGCTCCATATCACTATATACAAGAAGATGCATAACTTATACCAGCTGTACATATATAATTATATACAGAAGATACCCAGGTTATACCAGCATGCTCCATATCACTATATACAAGAAGATGTATAACTTATACCAGCTGTACATATATAATTATATACAGGAGATACCCAGGTTATACCAGCATGCTCCATATCACTATATACAAGAAGATGTATAACTTATACCAGCTGTACATATATAATTATACACAGATGATACCCAGGTTATACCAGCATGCTCCATATCACTATATACAGGAAGATGTATAACTTATACCAGCTGTACATATATAATTATATACAGAGGATACCCAGGTTATACCAGCATGCTCCATATCACTATATACAAGAAGATGTATAACTTATACCAGCTGTACATATATAATTATATATAGAAGATACCCAGGTTATACCAGCATGCTCCATATCACTATATACAAGAAGATGTATAACTTATACCAGCTGTACATATATAATTATATACAGAAGATACCCAGGTTATACCAGCATGCTCCATGTCACTATATACAGGAAGATGTATAACTTATACCAGCTGTACATATATAATTATATACAGAAGATACCCAGGTTATACCAGCATGCTCCATATCACTATATACAAGAAGATGTATAACTTATACCAGCTGTACATATATAATTATATACAGGATATACCCAGGTTATACCAGCATGCTCCATATCACTATATACAAGAAGATGTATAACTTATACCAGCTGTACATATATAATTATATACAGAAGATACCCAGGTTATACCAGCATGCCCCATATCACTATATACAAGAAGATATATAACTTATACCAGCTGTACATATATAATTATATACAGAAGATACCCAGGTTATACCAGCATGCTCAATATCACTATATACAAGAAGATGTATAACTTATACCAGCTGTACATATATAATTATATACAGGAGATACCCAGGTTATACCAGCATGCTCCATATCACTATATACAAGAAGATGTATAACATACCAGCTGTACATATATAATTATATACAGAAGATACCCAGGTTATACCAGCATGCTCCATATCACTATATACAAGAAGATGTATAACTTATACCAGCTGTACATATATAATTATATACAGAAGATACCCAGGTTATACCAGCATGCTCCATATCACTATATACAAGAAGATGTATAACTTATACCAGCTGTACATATATAATTATATACAGAAGATACCCAGGTTATACCAGCATGCTCCATATCACTATATGCAGGAAGATGTATAACTTATACCAGCTGTACATATATAATTATATACAGAAGATACCCAGGTTATACCAGCATGCTCCATATCACTATATGCAGGAAGATGTATAACTTATACCAGCTGTACATATATAATTATATACAGAAGATACCCAGGTTATACCAGCATGCTCCATATCACTATATGCAGGAAGATGTATAACTTATACCAGCTGTACATATATAATTATATACAGAAGATACCCAGGTTATACCAGCATGCTCCATATCACTATATACAAGAAGATGTATAACTTATACCAGCTGTACATATATAATTATATACAGAAGATACCCAGGTTATACCAGCATGCTCCATATCACTATATACAAGAAGATGTATAACTTATACCAGCTGTACATATATAATTATATACAGAAGATACCCAGGTTATACCAGCATGCTCCATATCACTATATACAAGAAGATGTATAACTTATACCAGCTGCACATATATAATTATATACAGAAGATACCCAGGTTATACCAGCATGCTCCATATCACTATATACAAGAAGATGTATAACTTATACCAGCTGTACATATATAATTATATACAGAAGATACCCAGGTTATACCAGCATGCTCCATATCACTATATACAAGAAGATGTATAACTTATACCAGCTGTACATATATAATTATATACAGAAGATGCCCAGGTTATACCAGCATGTTCCATATCACTATATACAAGAAGATGTATAACTTATACCAGCTGTACATATATAATTATATACAGAAGATACCCAGGTTATACCAGCATGCTCCATATCACTATATACAAGAAGATACCCGGGTTATACCAGCTGTACATATATAATTATATACAGAAGATACCCAGGTTATACCAGCATGCTCCATATCACTATATGCAGGAAGATGTATAACTTATACCAACTGTACATATATAATTATATACAGAAGATACCCAGGTTATACCAGCATGCTCCATATCACTATATGCAGGAAGATGTATAACTTATACCAGCTGTACATATATAATTATATACAGAAGATACCCAGGTTATACCAGCATGCTCCATATCACTATATACAAGAAGATACCCGGGTTATACCAGCTGTACATATATAATTATATACAGAAGATACCCAGGTTATACCAGCATGCTCCATATCACTATATACAAGAAGATGTATAACTTATACCAGCTGTACATATATAATTATATACAGAAGATACCCAGGTTATACCAGCATGCTCCATATCACTATATACAGGAAGATGTATAACTTATACCAGCTGTACATATATAATTATATACAGAAGATACCCAGGTTATACCAGCATGCTCCATATCACTATATACGAGAAGATGTATAACTTATACCAGCTGTACATATATAATTATATACAGGAGATACCCAGGTTATACCAGCGTGCTCCATATCACTATATACAAGAAGATGTATAACTTATACCAGCTGTACATATATAATTATATACAGAAGATACCCAGGTTATACCAGCATGCTCCATATCACTATATACAAGATGTATAACTTATACCAGCTGTACATATATAATTATATACAGAAGATACCCAGGTTATACCAGCATGCTCCATATAACTATATACAAGATGTATAACTTATACCAGCTATACATATATAATTATATACAGAAGATGCCCAGGTTATACCAGCATGCCCCATATCACTATATACAAGATGTATAACTTATACCAGCTGTACATATATAATTATATACAGAAGATACCCAGGTTATACCAGCTGTACATATATAATTATATACAGAAGATACCCAGGTTATACCAGCATGCTCCATATCACTATATACAAGATGTATAACTTATACCAGCTGTACATATATAATTATATACAGAAGATACCCAGGTTATACCAGCATGCTCCATATCACTATATACAAGATGTATAACTTATACCAGCTGTACATATATTATTATACACAGAAGATACCCAGGTTATACCAGCATGCTCCATATCACTATATACAGGAAGATGTATAACGTATACCAGCTGTACATATATAATTATATACAGAATATACCCAGGTTATACCAGCATGCTCCATATCACTATATACAAGAAGATGTATAACTTATACCAGCTGTACATAGATAATTATATACAGAAGATACCCAGGTTATACCAGCATGCTCCATATCACTATATACAAGATGTATAACTTATACCAGCTGTACATATATAATTATATACAGAAGATACCCAGGTTATACCAGCATGATCCATATCACTATATACAGGAAGATGTATAACTTATACCAGCTGTACATAGATAATTATATACAGAAGATGCCCAGGTTATACCAGCATGCTCCATATCACTATATACAAGAAGATGTATAACTTATACCCGCTGTACATATATAATTATATACAGAAGATACCCAGGTTATACCAGCATGCTCCATATCACTATATACAGGAAGATGTATAACTTATACCAGCTGTACATATATAATTATATACAGAGGATACCCAGGTTATACCAGCATGCTCCATATCACTATATACAAGAAGATGTATAACTTATACCAGCTGTACATATATAATTATATACAGAGGATACCCAGGTTATACCAGCATGCTCCATATCACTATATACAAGAAGATGTATAACTTATACCAGCTGTACATATATAATTATATACAGAAGATACCCAGGTTATACCATCATGCTCCATATCACTATATACAAGAAGATGTATAACTTATACCAGCTGTACATATATCATTATATACAGAAGATACCCAGGTTATACCAGCATGCTCCATATCACTATATACAGGAAGATGTATAACTTATACCAGCTGTACATATATAATTATATACAGAAGATACCCAGGTTATACCAGCATGCTCCATATCACTATATACAAGAAGATACCCGGGTTATACCAGCTGTACATATATAATTATATACAGAAGATACCCAGGTTATACCAGCATGCTCCATATCACTATATACAAGAAGATATATAACTTATACCAGCTGTACATAGATAATTATATACAGAGGATACCCAGGTTATACCAGCATGCTCCATATCACTATATACAAGAAGATGTATAACTTATACCAGCTGTACATATATAATTATATACAGAATATACCCAGGTTATACCAGCATGCTCCATATCACTATATACAAGATGTATAACTTATACCAGCTGTACATATATAATTATATACAGAAGATACCCAGGTTATACCAGCATGCTCCATATCACTATATACAGGAAGATGTATAACTTATACCAGCTGTACATAGATAATTATATACAGGAGATACCCAGGTTATACCAGCATGCTCCATATCACTATATACAGGAAGATGTGTAACTTATACCAGCTGTACATATATAATTATATACAGTCTATACCCAGGTTATACCAGCATGCTCCATATCACTATATACAAGATGATGTATAACTTATACCAGCTGTACATATATAATTATATACAGAAGATACCCAGGTTATACCAGCATGCTCCATATCACTATATACAGGAAGATGTATAACTTATACCAGCTGTACATATATAATTATATACAGAAGATACCCAGGTTGTACCAGCATGCTCCATATCACTATATACAAGAAGATGTATAACTTATACCAGCTGTACATATATAATTATATACAGAAGATACCCAGGTTGTACCAGCATGCTCCATATCACTATATACAGGAAGATGTATAACTTATACCAGCTGTACATATATAATTATATACAGAAGATACCCAGGTTATACCAGCATGCTCCATATCACAATATACAAGAAGATGTATAACTTATACCAGCTGTACATATATAATTATATACAGGAGATACCCAGGTTACACCAGCATGCTCCATATCACTATATACAAGAAGATGTATAACTTATACCAGCTGTACATATATAATTATATACAGGAGATACCCAGGTTATACCAGCGTGCTCCATATCACTATATACAAGAAGATGTATAACTTATATCAGCTGTACATATATAATTATATACAGGAGATACCCAGGTTATACCAGCATGCTCCATATCACAATATACAAGAAGACGTATAACTTATACCAGCTGTACATATATAATTATATACAGGAGATACCCAGGTTATACCAGCATGCTCCATATCACTATATACAAGAAAATATATAACTTATACCAGCTGTACATATATAATTATATACAGAAGATACCCAGGTTATACCAGCATGCTCCATATCACTATATACAAGAAGATATATAACTTATACCAGCTGTACATATATAATTATATACAGAAGATACCCAGGTTATACCAGCATGCTCCATATCACTATATACAAGAAGATATATAACTTATACCAGCTGTACATATATAATTATATACAGAAGATACCCAGGTTATACCAGCATGCTCCATATCACTATATACAAGAAGATATATAACTTATACCAGCTGTACATATATAATTATATACAGAAGATACCCAGGTTATACCAGCATGCTCCATATCACTATATACAAGAAGATGTATAACTTATACCAGCTGTACATATATAATTATATACAGAAGATACCCAGGTTATACCAGCATGCTCCATATCACTATATACAAGAAGATGTATAACTTATACCAGCTGTACATATATAATTATATACAGGAGATACCCAGGTTATACCAGCATGCTCCATATCACTATATACAAGAAGATGTATAACTTATACCAGCTGTACATATATAATTATACACAGATGATACCCAGGTTATACCAGCATGCTCCATATCACTATATACAGGAAGATGTATAACTTATACCAGCTGTACATATATAATTATATACAGAGGATACCCAGGTTATACCAGCATGCTCCATATCACTATATACAAGAAGATGTATAACTTATACCAGCTGTACATATATAATTATATATAGAAGATACCCAGGTTATACCAGCATGCTCCATATCACTATATACAAGAAGATGTATAACTTATACCAGCTGTACATATATAATTATATACAGAAGATACCCAGGTTATACCAGCATGCTCCATATCACTATATACAGGAAGATGTATAACTTATACCAGCTGTACATATATAATTATATACAGAAGATACCCAGGTTATACCAGCATGCTCCATATCACTATATACAAGAAGATGTATAACTTATACCAGCTGTACATATATAATTATATACAGGATATACCCAGGTTATACCAGCATGCTCCATATCACTATATACAAGAAGATGTATAACTTATACCAGCTGTACATATATAATTATATACAGAAGATACCCAGGTTATACCAGCATGCCCCATATCACTATATACAAGAAGATATATAACTTATACCAGCTGTACATATATAATTATATACAGAAGATACCCAGGTTATACCAGCATGCTCAATATCACTATATACAAGAAGATGTATAACTTATACCAGCTGTACATATATAATTATATACAGGAGATACCCAGGTTATACCAGCATGCTCCATATCACTATATACAAGAAGATGTATAACATACCAGCTGTACATATATAATTATATACAGAAGATACCCAGGTTATACCAGCATGCTCCATATCACTATATACAAGAAGATGTGTAACTTATACCAGCTGTACATATATAATTATATACAGAAGATACCCAGGTTATACCAGCATGCTCCATATCACAATATACAAGAAGATGTATAACTTATACCAGCTGTACATATATAATTATATACAGGAGATACCCAGGTTACACCAGCATGCTCCATATCACTATATACAAGAAGATGTATAACTTATACCAGCTGTACATATATAATTATATACAGGAGATACCCAGGTTATACCAGCGTGCTCCATATCACTATATACAAGAAGATGTATAACTTATATCAGCTGTACATATATAATTATATACAGGAGATACCCAGGTTATACCAGCATGCTCCATATCACAATATACAAGAAGACGTATAACTTATACCAGCTGTACATATATAATTATATACAGGAGATACCCAGGTTATACCAGCATGCTCCATATCACTATATACAAGAAAATATATAACTTATACCAGCTGTACATATATAATTATATACAGAAGATACCCAGGTTATACCAGCATGCTCCATATCACTATATACAAGAAGATATATAACTTATACCAGCTGTACATATATAATTATATACAGAAGATACCCAGGTTATACCAGCATGCTCCATATCACTATATACAAGAAGATATATAACTTATACCAGCTGTACATATATAATTATATACAGAAGATACCCAGGTTATACCAGCATGCTCCATATCACTATATACAAGAAGATATATAACTTATACCAGCTGTACATATATAATTATATACAGAAGATACCCAGGTTATACCAGCATGCTCCATATCACTATATACAAGAAGATGTATAACTTATACCAGCTGTACATATATAATTATATACAGAAGATACCCAGGTTATACCAGCATGCTCCATATCACTATATACAAGAAGATGTATAACTTATACCAGCTGTACATATATAATTATATACAGGAGATACCCAGGTTATACCAGCATGCTCCATATCACTATATACAAGAAGATGTATAACTTATACCAGCTGTACATATATAATTATACACAGATGATACCCAGGTTATACCAGCATGCTCCATATCACTATATACAGGAAGATGTATAACTTATACCAGCTGTACATATATAATTATATACAGAGGATACCCAGGTTATACCAGCATGCTCCATATCACTATATACAAGAAGATGTATAACTTATACCAGCTGTACATATATAATTATATATAGAAGATACCCAGGTTATACCAGCATGCTCCATATCACTATATACAAGAAGATGTATAACTTATACCAGCTGTACATATATAATTATATACAGAAGATACCCAGGTTATACCAGCATGCTCCATATCACTATATACAGGAAGATGTATAACTTATACCAGCTGTACATATATAATTATATACAGAAGATACCCAGGTTATACCAGCATGCTCCATATCACTATATACAAGAAGATGTATAACTTATACCAGCTGTACATATATAATTATATACAGGATATACCCAGGTTATACCAGCATGCTCCATATCACTATATACAAGAAGATGTATAACTTATACCAGCTGTACATATATAATTATATACAGAAGATACCCAGGTTATACCAGCATGCCCCATATCACTATATACAAGAAGATATATAACTTATACCAGCTGTACATATATAATTATATACAGAAGATACCCAGGTTATACCAGCATGCTCAATATCACTATATACAAGAAGATGTATAACTTATACCAGCTGTACATATATAATTATATACAGGAGATACCCAGGTTATACCAGCATGCTCCATATCACTATATACAAGAAGATGTATAACATACCAGCTGTACATATATAATTATATACAGAAGATACCCAGGTTATACCAGCATGCTCCATATCACTATATACAAGAAGATGTATAACTTATACCAGCTGTACATATATAATTATATACAGAAGATACCCAGGTTATACCAGCATGCTCCATATCACTATATACAAGAAGATGTATAACTTATACCAGCTGTACATATATAATTATATACAGAAGATACCCAGGTTATACCAGCATGCTCCATATCACTATATGCAGGAAGATGTATAACTTATACCAGCTGTACATATATAATTATATACAGAAGATACCCAGGTTATACCAGCATGCTCCATATCACTATATGCAGGAAGATGTATAACTTATACCAGCTGTACATATATAATTATATACAGAAGATACCCAGGTTATACCAGCATGCTCCATATCACTATATGCAGGAAGATGTATAACTTATACCAGCTGTACATATATAATTATATACAGAAGATACCCAGGTTATACCAGCATGCTCCATATCACTATATACAAGAAGATACCCGGGTTATACCAGCTGTACATATATAATTATATACAGAAGATACCCAGGTTATACCAGCATGCTCCATATCACTATATGCAGGAAGATGTATAACTTATACCAACTGTACATATATAATTATATACAGAAGATACCCAGGTTATACCAGCATGCTCCATATCACTATATGCAGGAAGATGTATAACTTATACCAGCTGTACATATATAATTATATACAGAAGATACCCAGGTTATACCAGCATGCTCCATATCACTATATACAAGAAGATACCCGGGTTATACCAGCTGTACATATATAATTATATACAGAAGATACCCAGGTTATACCAGCATGCTCCATATCACTATATACAAGAAGATGTATAACTTATACCAGCTGTACATATATAATTATATACAGAAGATACCCAGGTTATACCAGCATGCTCCATATCACTATATACAGGAAGATGTATAACTTATACCAGCTGTACATATATAATTATATACAGAAGATACCCAGGTTATACCAGCATGCTCCATATCACTATATACAAGAAGATGTATAACTTATACCAGCTGTACATATATAATTATATACAGGAGATACCCAGGTTATACCAGCGTGCTCCATATCACTATATACAAGAAGATGTATAACTTATACCAGCTGTACATATATAATTATATACAGAAGATACCCAGGTTATACCAGCATGCTCCATATCACTATATACAAGATGTATAACTTATACCAGCTGTACATATATAATTATATACAGAAGATACCCAGGTTATACCAGCATGCTCCATATAACTATATACAAGATGTATAACTTATACCAGCTATACATATATAATTATATACAGAAGATGCCCAGGTTATACCAGCATGCTCCATATCACTATATACAAGATGTATAACTTATACCAGCTGTACATATATAATTATATACAGAAGATACCCAGGTTATACCAGCATGCTCCATATCACTATATACAAGATGTATAACTTATACCAGCTGTACATATATTATTATACACAGAAGATACCCAGGTTATACCAGCATGCTCCATATCACTATATACAGGAAGATGTATAACGTATACCAGCTGTACATATATAATTATATACAGAATATACCCAGGTTATACCAGCATGCTCCATATCACTATATACAAGAAGATGTATAACTTATACCAGCTGTACATAGATAATTATATACAGAAGATACCCAGGTTATACCAGCATGCTCCATATCACTATATACAAGATGTATAACTTATACCAGCTGTACATATATAATTATATACAGAAGATACCCAGGTTATACCAGCATGCTCCATATCACTATATACAGGAAGATGTATAACTTATACCAGCTGTACATAGATAATTATATACAGAAGATGCCCAGGTTATACCAGCATGCTCCATATCACTATATACAAGAAGATGTATAACTTATACCCGCTGTACATATATAATTATATACAGAAGATACCCAGGTTATACCAGCATGCTCCATATCACTATATACAGGAAGATGTATAACTTATACCAGCTGTACATATATAATTATATACAGAAGATACCCAGGTTATACCAGCATGCTCCATATCACTATATACAAGAAGATACCCGGGTTATACCAGCTGTACATATATAATTATATACAGAAGATACCCAGGTTATACCAGCATGCTCCATATCACTATATACAGGAAGATGTATAACTTATACCAGCTGTACATATATAATTATATACAGAAGATACCCAGGTTATACCAGCATGCTCCATATCACTATATACAAGGAGATGTATAACTTATACCAGCTGTACATATATAATTATATACAGGAGATACCCAGGTTATACCAGCATGCTCCATATCACTATATACAAGAAGATGTATAACTTATACCAGCTGTACATATATAATTATATACAGAAGATACCCAGGTTATACCAGCATGCTCCATATCACTATATACAGGAAGATGTATAACTTATACCAGCTGTACATATATAATTATATACAGAGGATACCCAGGTTATACCAGCATGCTCCATATCACTATATACAAGAAGATGTATAACTTATACCAGCTGTACATATATAATTATATACAGAGGATACCCAGGTTATACCAGCATGCTCCATATCACTATATACAAGAAGATGTATAACTTATACCAGCTGTACATATATAATTATATACAGAAGATACCCAGGTTATACCATCATGCTCCATATCACTATATACAAGAAGATGTATAACTTATACCAGCTGTACATATATCATTATATACAGAAGATACCCAGGTTATACCAGCATGCTCCATATCACTATATACAGGAAGATGTATAACTTATACCAGCTGTACATATATAATTATATACAGAAGATACCCAGGTTATACCAGCATGCTCCATATCACTATATACAAGAAGATACCCGGGTTATACCAGCTGTACATATATAATTATATACAGAAGATACCCAGGTTATACCAGCATGCTCCATATCACTATATACAAGAAGATATATAACTTATATCAGCTGTACATATATAATTATATACAGGAGATACCCAGGTTATACCAGCATGCTCCATATCACAATATACAAGAAGACGTATAACTTATACCAGCTGTACATATATAATTATATACAGGAGATACCCAGGTTATACCAGCATGCTCCATATCACTATATACAAGAAAATATATAACTTATACCAGCTGTACATATATAATTATATACAGAAGATACCCAGGTTATACCAGCATGCTCCATATCACTATATACAAGAAGATATATAACTTATACCAGCTGTACATATATAATTATATACAGAAGATACCCAGGTTATACCAGCATGCTCCATATCACTATATACAAGAAGATATATAACTTATACCAGCTGTACATATATAATTATATACAGAAGATACCCAGGTTATACCAGCATGCTCCATATCACTATATACAAGAAGATATATAACTTATACCAGCTGTACATATATAATTATATACAGAAGATACCCAGGTTATACCAGCATGCTCCATATCACTATATACAAGAAGATGTATAACTTATACCAGCTGTACATATATAATTATATACAGAAGATACCCAGGTTATACCAGCATGCTCCATATCACTATATACAAGAAGATGTATAACTTATACCAGCTGTACATATATAATTATATACAGGAGATACCCAGGTTATACCAGCATGCTCCATATCACTATATACAAGAAGATGTATAACTTATACCAGCTGTACATATATAATTATACACAGATGATACCCAGGTTATACCAGCATGCTCCATATCACTATATACAGGAAGATGTATAACTTATACCAGCTGTACATATATAATTATATACAGAGGATACCCAGGTTATACCAGCATGCTCCATATCACTATATACAAGAAGATGTATAACTTATACCAGCTGTACATATATAATTATATATAGAAGATACCCAGGTTATACCAGCATGCTCCATATCACTATATACAAGAAGATGTATAACTTATACCAGCTGTACATATATAATTATATACAGAAGATACCCAGGTTATACCAGCATGCTCCATATCACTATATACAGGAAGATGTATAACTTATACCAGCTGTACATATATAATTATATACAGAAGATACCCAGGTTATACCAGCATGCTCCATATCACTATATACAAGAAGATGTATAACTTATACCAGCTGTACATATATAATTATATACAGGATATACCCAGGTTATACCAGCATGCTCCATATCACTATATACAAGAAGATGTATAACTTATACCAGCTGTACATATATAATTATATACAGAAGATACCCAGGTTATACCAGCATGCCCCATATCACTATATACAAGAAGATATATAACTTATACCAGCTGTACATATATAATTATATACAGAAGATACCCAGGTTATACCAGCATGCTCAATATCACTATATACAAGAAGATGTATAACTTATACCAGCTGTACATATATAATTATATACAGGAGATACCCAGGTTATACCAGCATGCTCCATATCACTATATACAAGAAGATGTATAACATACCAGCTGTACATATATAATTATATACAGAAGATACCCAGGTTATACCAGCATGCTCCATATCACTATATACAAGAAGATGTATAACTTATACCAGCTGTACATATATAATTATATACAGAAGATACCCAGGTTATACCAGCATGCTCCATATCACTATATACAAGAAGATGTATAACTTATACCAGCTGTACATATATAATTATATACAGAAGATACCCAGGTTATACCAGCATGCTCCATATCACTATATGCAGGAAGATGTATAACTTATACCAGCTGTACATATATAATTATATACAGAAGATACCCAGGTTATACCAGCATGCTCCATATCACTATATGCAGGAAGATGTATAACTTATACCAGCTGTACATATATAATTATATACAGAAGATACCCAGGTTATACCAGCATGCTCCATATCACTATATGCAGGAAGATGTATAACTTATACCAGCTGTACATATATAATTATATACAGAAGATACCCAGGTTATACCAGCATGCTCCATATCACTATATACAAGAAGATACCCGGGTTATACCAGCTGTACATATATAATTATATACAGAAGATACCCAGGTTATACCAGCATGCTCCATATCACTATATGCAGGAAGATGTATAACTTATACCAACTGTACATATATAATTATATACAGAAGATACCCAGGTTATACCAGCATGCTCCATATCACTATATGCAGGAAGATGTATAACTTATACCAGCTGTACATATATAATTATATACAGAAGATACCCAGGTTATACCAGCATGCTCCATATCACTATATACAAGAAGATACCCGGGTTATACCAGCTGTACATATATAATTATATACAGAAGATACCCAGGTTATACCAGCATGCTCCATATCACTATATACAAGAAGATGTATAACTTATACCAGCTGTACATATATAATTATATACAGAAGATACCCAGGTTATACCAGCATGCTCCATATCACTATATACAGGAAGATGTATAACTTATACCAGCTGTACATATATAATTATATACAGAAGATACCCAGGTTATACCAGCATGCTCCATATCACTATATACAAGAAGATGTATAACTTATACCAGCTGTACATATATAATTATATACAGGAGATACCCAGGTTATACCAGCGTGCTCCATATCACTATATACAAGAAGATGTATAACTTATACCAGCTGTACATATATAATTATATACAGAAGATACCCAGGTTATACCAGCATGCTCCATATCACTATATACAAGATGTATAACTTATACCAGCTGTACATATATAATTATATACAGAAGATACCCAGGTTATACCAGCATGCTCCATATAACTATATACAAGATGTATAACTTATACCAGCTATACATATATAATTATATACAGAAGATGCCCAGGTTATACCAGCATGCTCCATATCACTATATACAAGATGTATAACTTATACCAGCTGTACATATATAATTATATACAGAAGATACCCAGGTTATACCAGCATGCTCCATATCACTATATACAAGATGTATAACTTATACCAGCTGTACATATATTATTATACACAGAAGATACCCAGGTTATACCAGCATGCTCCATATCACTATATACAGGAAGATGTATAACGTATACCAGCTGTACATATATAATTATATACAGAATATACCCAGGTTATACCAGCATGCTCCATATCACTATATACAAGAAGATGTATAACTTATACCAGCTGTACATAGATAATTATATACAGAAGATACCCAGGTTATACCAGCATGCTCCATATCACTATATACAAGATGTATAACTTATACCAGCTGTACATATATAATTATATACAGAAGATACCCAGGTTATACCAGCATGCTCCATATCACTATATACAGGAAGATGTATAACTTATACCAGCTGTACATAGATAATTATATACAGAAGATGCCCAGGTTATACCAGCATGCTCCATATCACTATATACAAGAAGATGTATAACTTATACCCGCTGTACATATATAATTATATACAGAAGATACCCAGGTTATACCAGCATGCTCCATATCACTATATACAGGAAGATGTATAACTTATACCAGCTGTACATATATAATTATATACAGAAGATACCCAGGTTATACCAGCATGCTCCATATCACTATATACAAGAAGATACCCGGGTTATACCAGCTGTACATATATAATTATATACAGAAGATACCCAGGTTATACCAGCATGCTCCATATCACTATATACAGGAAGATGTATAACTTATACCAGCTGTACATATATAATTATATACAGAAGATACCCAGGTTATACCAGCATGCTCCATATCACTATATACAAGGAGATGTATAACTTATACCAGCTGTACATATATAATTATATACAGGAGATACCCAGGTTATACCAGCATGCTCCATATCACTATATACAAGAAGATGTATAACTTATACCAGCTGTACATATATAATTATATACAGAAGATACCCAGGTTATACCAGCATGCTCCATATCACTATATACAGGAAGATGTATAACTTATACCAGCTGTACATATATAATTATATACAGAGGATACCCAGGTTATACCAGCATGCTCCATATCACTATATACAAGAAGATGTATAACTTATACCAGCTGTACATATATAATTATATACAGAGGATACCCAGGTTATACCAGCATGCTCCATATCACTATATACAAGAAGATGTATAACTTATACCAGCTGTACATATATAATTATATACAGAAGATACCCAGGTTATACCATCATGCTCCATATCACTATATACAAGAAGATGTATAACTTATACCAGCTGTACATATATCATTATATACAGAAGATACCCAGGTTATACCAGCATGCTCCATATCACTATATACAGGAAGATGTATAACTTATACCAGCTGTACATATATAATTATATACAGAAGATACCCAGGTTATACCAGCATGCTCCATATCACTATATACAAGAAGATACCCGGGTTATACCAGCTGTACATATATAATTATATACAGAAGATACCCAGGTTATACCAGCATGCTCCATATCACTATATACAAGAAGATATATAACTTATACCAGCTGTACATAGATAATTATATACAGAAGATACCCAGGTTATACCAGCATGCTCCATATCACTATATACAAGAAGATGTATAACTTATACCAGCTGTACATATATAATTATATACAGAATATACCCAGGTTATACCAGCATGCTCCATATCACTATATACAAGATGTATAACTTATACCAGCTGTACATATATAATTATATACAGAAGATACCCAGGTTATACCAGCATGCTCCATATCACTATATACAAGAAGATGTATAACTTATACCAGCTGTACATATATAATTATATACAGAATATACCCAGGTTATACCAGCATGCTCCATATCACTATATACAAGAAGATGTATAACTTATACTAGCTGTACATATATAATTATATACAGAAGATACCCAGGTTATACCAGCATGCTCCATATCACTATATACAGGAAGATGTATAACTTATACCAGCTGTACATAGATAATTATATACAGGAGATACCCAGGTTATACCAGCATGCTCCATATCACTATATACAAGAAGATGTATAACTTATACCCGCTGTACATATATAATTATATACAGAAGATACCCAGGTTATACCAGCATGCTCCATATCACTATATACAAGAAGATGTATAACTTATACCCGCTGTACATATATAATTATATACAGAAGATACCCAGGTTATACCAGCATGCTCCATATCACTATATACAGGAAGATGTATAACTTATACCAGCTGTACATATATAATTATATACAGAAGATACCCAGGTTATACCAGCATGGTCCATATCACTATATACAAGAAGATGTATAACTTATACCCGCTGTACATATATAATTATATACAGAAGATACCCAGGTTATACCATCATTCTCCATATCACTATATACAGGAAGATGTATAACTTATACCAGCTGTACATATATAATTATATACAGAGGATACCCAGGTTATACCAGCATGCTCCATATCACTATATAAGAAGATGTAGTTACTATTTAGGCCTCTTTCACACAGTAATATTTCGGTCAGTATTTGGAAGCCAAAACCAGGAGGGTTTCAGACCATGGAAGAGGTTCCACTCCTAGTTTTGGCTTCCAAATACTAATGCAAAATATTGCCGTGTGAAATAGACCAGAGTGTGCGTGTTTTTTTGTTCACTTTTCCATACTTTACTGACATTTCTCTGCACGCAGCGTTGGCGGCTGGTTCCACTATAATGGATGTTTACCAGTGTGTGCGGCCTGATCCTGGGGAGGGGGGGCGGCAGCTGTCAGGTATAACGTAACACCCTTCCTGTATGCTGCATGTACCAGCTGCTCCTTATAATTGATCCCTTTGGGCTTTGTATATTTTTAATTGGAGGAGACATCATAGCCGGCCCTTGTAAATGACAGCAGTGAGTCCAGCGCAGCCTCCTATCCATACAAGCTGCAGACATGGGGTACGGTCATACACACCCATCACTTGTATTTGGAAGATGTCACAATCCTGTCGCTACGTCATCTCATCCTGTGGCTTATAGGAAAGCAGAAATCTTGAGGGAGCTTTGGTGTTATTGCTATAATGCGGAGTCTTCATGACAACTTTTTTCCCGTGACAACCACAGTCCATCGAGCTGTGCAACAATGTATTCTTCCAGGCACAGCAATTTTAAAAACTTGTGAGATGCAAGTTGCCATATAGCCCTGGGCTAGAGTTCAGCGCCAACATTGTATCTACTATTTATATATTGGGAAATTGCCTAACTAGCAATTACTCAATCCTTGCTGGAATCCGTTTATGTATCATGTCCGCATCTGTGCGCTGACCCCTGGCCAGTGTTATTTCTGTTCTCCAAAGTTTGGTGGAAATAAAACGTTTTCTATATATATACACTGCCTTTAGCCACCCTTAAAGAAGCCCCTGCTGTTTTAAGCAAGCAGAGATCTTGAAAATGATGAATCGAAACCTTCTATTATACAATGATGATTGCTTTATCTACATAAACCCCCCTAATATCTTGTCCCTCCCAACCAGGATCACATGATACCTCCCGGAAGGATAGACTCCGCCTTGATAAAAGTTGATCAGTCCGAATTCTAAATACTTAGGGGGTCAGGGCTCACTGTGTCCAGGACTCTGATGGGCACTTTGGGGGTCATTTAGTGGGTGTGAATTTCGCCTTAATGGGCTCCGTTTAATGTATACACCGGGAAGATCTGTCGTATACGTTAAACGGAGGCTGCGATGAATGTTCAACAGTGGCGTCTGTCACTCATAGGCTATAATATCCATTTAAGTGATCTGTCAAGAACGCTCGTGACCCTTTTTATGACGGATCCGTTAAATGGACACCCCTCAGGCTGGGTATTTCAGGCTCTTCCACTATTCGGCAGCTTCATGGCACCTAGGGCGAGTCTCATCACTGGGGCTACCCCAGTAACGCAGCTTCCTCAGTGGAGATAAAGAGCAGCCGCGGACTCCGGTGTGGACGCGCTTCAGGCCGTAAAGTCTGAAATAGCCGGTATGAGGGGTGTCCACTCGTCCCCTATCCAGTAGGGCTGGATGAAGCATACGATGATGATGATGATGAAGAATGTCCACAACACCCTGATGGCCCGTACCTGCGGGTGAGTCACAGCCGATCGCCCTTTGTCCCCTTGTTAAGGCGGGTTGTGATATTTCATTTATGGCGCCCGTTGACCGGCCGATATTTATGTATATTGTGTAAGCTAAATATTTGCTATGTGTTATTCGGCGTGAGGCGTTGACGTATGTTAGGGCGAGGTGTGGACAGTGGGCTATAGAAGCGCCCTCACGCCCCGCTCCTTAACTGCAGAATAAAGAAGAACTCCCCCATATAATGTCATTATTGTAATCCCTCCGTGTAGCTGAGCGACGCTTCTCATTCCCGAGGCTTCGATGCCGCCCATCAAGCCATTTTATGACTGTACGCCCGACGCACTAACAGGACGCATGCCGCAATAAACAGCACCGGTCTCCAGGAGGGGCTCCCTACATATGACGTTTTCTGCCGCCCTGTGGGGTTATTATCAGACACCGCCTGCTATAAAATGGAGCAATTCTGATATTAACCTTTTAATAGACAATTTAAAGTGCAATTCCATAAACAAATTATAAGTTGAGCCACAAAACGTTAATAGAAGCCAAATGACTGTGACCGATCAGAGAGTCGGGTCCGTTTTCACGTGCCCGATTTACCCACTAAATTGAATCGGTCAAATGTCGTGGCACTCGGTCGTGTGCCAGAGGTCTTAGAAATAGAACCCATTGAAAAGTGATTGGATCCATAGTCCGCTACAAATGGGATCGTCTTCCGCTGGACTTTTAGAGCCCATTATTGTGTTACAGCCTGTGCCCATGGGGGGGGGGGGGGGGTACTCTGGTGGGTCAGTTCAACAATGGGCAGACACCGTGTCTCGCAGCCCTGCAGGTGCCCATACAATTTAGATTAACATTGGATGAACCCGCAGATTTCCGCTTGACCCTTTAATGTGTATGGGGGTGTCCCAATTCTCCCCCGACAGCAAATGTCAGGGGTAAGAAGGATCGGGGATGTTGGATTTCATCATGTCGGATCCGTTGTTCTCCCCATCCAGAGCACGTAGACACTCGGCCGAGCGTGCATGGATATGGGGGGTCAGGGGAAATAGGTGTTGGCCGAAGGACAAGGGTACGGCCGCCTGAAGGACGGAGCGGCGTCCTTGGCGAGCAGATATCATGTGTGATGGTGAGAGCAGCCGACAAAGAAGCCTTGTATCCCCGGACGCATCAATTATCTCCTTCATTGACGTGACTTCGCCATCTCGCCAGTAATAAGGTGCCAGTGTGTAACTGAGCCCAACAGTGTTTGCTCACTTATTCGTCTCCGTGTTTATTTTGGCTGCGAGTCACTTGGCGTTATTGGAGTGTAATCTCTGGCCTGAAAAAACACGATCCATCCAACGCTGCAAATACAAAGACACTAAAGACCGCAGCGGCGACAAATAAACTCCCAGCCTGTTATATAAACGACGGAGGCACAATAACATGAGCACGTGGCCCTGGCTCCCGCCAGGCCTGCCAGCTGCCCAGTGCTGCGAATGCCAAAAAACCTGCCGCTTTATGGAGGACGTTATTTGTGTAAAGAATACAGAATGCGTTACCATTATTCCAAATCAACTGCCACCGGAGCTGCTCAAGATCCACCACAATGCCCTGAAATGCCCAAAAATGTCCCTGGCCACACCCGCAGAATAACGTTCTAGGACTGGAGTTGGAGCGTTTATAGGATGTGGCCAGCAGGGGGCGCTTCAGCAGGAGCAATACACAGGTTTCCTATATCACTCCCTGAGGCAGCGCTTTCTCTGATGAGTAAGGGCAGAACGCCCAACATTTGGTCGCAAAAATTGTGGCACATCTAAAGCTCCACCCCCGCGCTACCCAGAAGTGCCCCCAAAAAACGGGCTGGAGCCGCGAAAATCATGAGTGCAATTTCTTTCTTGCAGTCTCAAAGACAGCAAGTAGGTCTAGTATTCAAGGTGGGACCCCTCGGAGGACATATGGTATGGTGGCCCCTGTGGAGGATATGCTGGTGCACTACAGGTCTAAGCAGAACTGCGTCATCTGTATAACGGGACCATCCAGTCTAATGTGAATAAAGCTCTAGGCCCTGTTCACACAGAGTTTTTTTTGCAGGCAGATTTTGACCTGCCTGCACTTTCTTCGCACCGTTTTTTGCTGTGTTTTGCGGCCGCGGGCATAAAATGCTGTGAAAAACGCTTTCTCCGCCTCCCTTTGATTTCAATGGGAGGTCAGAGACGTAAAGCCGGGAAGAAGGCGCATCTCACTTCTTTCCCCCGTGAGCGTTTTTTTCCCACTCACGGTAAAAATCCGCCTCCGTTTCCCATTGAAATCAATGGGTGGCGATTTTGGACGTTTTGTTGGCACGGTTTCTGACGTGGTTTCCGTGTCAAAAGCAGCGCCAAAAAACTTTGTGTGAACTAGGATGAAACATTCTGCAACTTTATAACATATTTACAATTCCTCACCGGGTTCAAAATCTCTGCTTCCTGTCAAGTAATGGGAACATTCTTGTTGACATCCAGAGACTAAAAAACGCTTATACTTCCCACAGCTGAGGGTTTGTTACAATTGTACCCAGTCTAGACAATCCTCTGTGAACTGAACATTCTAGACTCCAGACTGATACATTTTACCTGCACTGATACATTGTAACAAACTATCATGTCAGGAGAGGGATTTGTGCTGCTGATGATTGTCTAAATGCAAGAACAACTTTTGGAGCTGAATCTCCATCATCAGCCCCTCATGATGTAAGTGCGCTCACCCACCAGCACTCCCGTTTCTCATGGAAATGCCCTTCAAATAATGGGCAAAGTTTATGCTAATTTATGCAAAAAGAGTTTTGTCTTCAGCTGTATCTTAGTGCTATCTGTTTCTGGGAAAGCTGGGTGGTGACTTATATGGTCATCCTGATAACTCCCACAGTTTGTCACTCCTCTTTCCTATCCTCCTGAATGGCGAATCTGTGGAGTTATGTAGTAAAACATCAATCGCTCTAGAATAACTGTATTATTAAGAACATTTTCCATTCAGGACTCTAGTAAAGCTGGGTGACATAAAAATGGTAATGGGAACCAAAGTCATGGTGACCCAACTTTCCCAGAAGCAGATAAAAGACCTGGAGGGAACTTCTAATGACATGAGCTTTATATATATATAGATACTTTGTGCACAATGGGCTCTTTAATGGCGGCTCGGTCTCTATATCTTTAGCGTTGACCTTCGTGGCCTCAGTCACTTATTTAGCTGCGTTTCGCCGATCGGTTGAGTATTAACGTTACAGCCCGTCTGTCTACACACAGAACCCGTATTGTCATCGTATATCTTCTCTCCAAGACCCCGGGGACCCACGTGTGATTCTGTCCATCAGATAGGACCAGACGCACCTATTAACTGCTACACATCAAACGCGCTAGAACGTTCCGAGTCACACGATAGCGTCTCCGATCCCCGTAATCCGGGGTAACCGTTACACTACACGTTAATGGGTCTCAGTCTCATGGTAACCAGACCCGAAACTCTATAGAGAGGAGGAATTCTTAATGGGGGAAAACTCCCTGAAGCCTAAAATCCATCCGACATACAGGTATCTAGAAAGAGACTATCTATCTATCTATCTATCTATCTATCTATCTATCTATCTATCTATCTATCTATCTATCTATCTATCTATCATCTATCTTACTGCACAGTACCACTTCTCCTGTCCTGTATACTGGGTGTAATTCTCAGTATCTGTATTATTCTGTATATATATATACACTGCACAGTACCACTTCTCCTGTCCTGTATACTGGGTGTAATTCTCAGTATCTGTATTATTCTGTGTATATAGACACTGCACAGTACCACTTCTCCTGTCCTGTATACTGGGTGTAATTCTCAGTATCTGTATATTCTGTGTATATAGACACTGCACAGTACCACTTCTCCTGTCCTGTATACTGGGTGTAATTCTCAGTATCTGTATTATTCTGTATATATATACACTGCACAGTACCACATCTCCTGTCCTGTATACTGGGTGTAATTCTCAGTATCTGTATTATTCTGTATATATAGACACTGCACAGTACCACTTCTCCTGTCCTGTATACTGGGTGTAATTCTCAGTATCTGTATTATTCTGTATATATATATATATATATACACTGCACAGTACCACTTCTCCTGTCCTGTATACTGGGTGTAATTCTCAGTATCTGTATTATTCTGTATATATAGACACTGCACAGTACCACTTCTCCTGTCCTGCATACTGGGTGTAATTCTCAGTATCTGTATTATTCTGTATATATGGACACTGCACAGTACCACTTCTCCTGTCCTGTATACTGGGTGTAATTCTCAGTATCTGTATTATTCTGTATATATATGGACACTGCACAGTACCACTTCTCCTGTCCTGTATACTGGGTGTAATTCTCAGTATCTGTATTATTCTGTATATATGGACACTGCACAGTACCACTTCTCCTGTCCTGTATACTGGGTGTAATTCTCAGTCTCTGTATTATTCTGTATATATGGACACTGCACAGTACCACTTCTCCTGTCCTGTATACTGGGTGTAATTCTCAGTATCTGTATTATTCTGTGTATATACACACTGCACAGTACCACTTCTCCTGTCCTGTATACTGGGTGTAATTCTCAGTATCTGTATTATCCTGTATATATATGGACACTGCACAGTACCACTTCTCCTGTCCTGTATACTGGGTGTAATTCTCAGTATCTGTATTATCCTGTATATATATGGACACTGCACAGTACCACTTCTCCTGTCCTGTATACTGGGTGTAATTCTCAGTATCTGTATTATTCTGTATATATACACACTGCACAGTACCACTTCTCCTGTCCTGTATACTGGGTGTAATTCTCAGTATCTGTATTATTCTGTATATATATGGACACTGCACAGTACCACTTCTCCTGTCCTGTATACTGGGTGTAATTCTCAGTATCTGTATTATCCTGTATATATATGGACACTGCACAGTACCACTTCTCCTGTCCTGTATACTGGGTGTAATTCTCAGTCTCTGTATTATTCTGTATATATGGACTCTGCACAGTACCACTTCCCCTGTCCTGTATACTGGGTGTAATTCTCAGTATCTGTATTATTCTGTATATATATATATATATATATATACACTGCACAGTAACACTTCTCCTGTCCTGTATACTGGGTGTAATTCTCAGTATCTGTATTATTCTGTATATATGGACACTGCACAGTACCACTTCTCCTGTCCTGTATACTGGGTGTAATTCTCAGTATCTGTATTATTCTGTATATATATACACTGCACAGTAACACTTCTCCTGTCCTGTATACTGGGTGTAATTCTCAGTATCTGTATTATTCTGTATATATGGACACTGCACAGTACCACTTCTCCTGTCCTGTATACTGGGTGTAATTCTCAGTATCTGTATTATTCTGTATATATGGACACTGCACAGTACCACTTCTCCTGTCATGTATACTGGGTGTAATTCTCAGTATCTGTATTATTCTGTATATATAGACACTGCACAGTACTACGTCTCCTGTCCTGTATACTGGGTGTAATTCTCAGTATCTGTATTATTCTGTGTGTGTATATATATATATATATATATATATATATATATATATATATACATATATATAAAAATGAAATGACCTGGAGATCCTTCTCTGCCCAGAGACCTCACATTGGTGTGATGTTTGTTTGGTCGGCAGATATTCCTCTTGACCCCCCCATCGGCCGACATTCATCTCATGTGTATGGGCACCTTAAGCCCCAGCTTTATCCTTTTACATGAGATACAGATGCTGGATGACAACTTCACCATTGCTGAGCCCACAGGGGGTTGCCTTCCTGCTTTCCACAGATCCTGAATGGCTTATAAAGCCTTAATGTTATGTAGAGTTAAACCTTTCCTACTCCCTCTTTTCCACTGCTCTTCACGTGTATATGTCAGTCTTTACTGTGGTTCTGGAATTTTATTCATGAACCAGAAATGTGAGAGGACAGAAGAAACAAAAGATAAAATATACCCAGTGGCATAGCGTCTCTTATATAACCCATAATCACTGTGCCAGCAGGATAAGGTCATAAGGGGGCAGGGGTGAAAAGATAAATCCTGTTTTTACAGATGAAAGCTCTCACCCACCGTCACTTGTGGGGGGTCCATCTGTCAGTATTCGCAGACCCTCCCCCTCCGTCCCTGCAACCTGTGATCTTTATAAATAATATAATGTGCAAACGCTCAATTTCTTATATTGCCTCTGCTTCCGGGAAAGCTGGGTGGCAATCAACATAGCAACAATTACAGTTGGTCACCCAGCTTTCCTAGACCCCTGAACAGCACGTGTAACTAGTCATATTGCAATATATTCCCTCCCTAGTATAAGAACATCATTAGAAAGATTTACCATTCTGGAGTCTAGGAAATCTGGGTGATAACCATACCTGTCATTTCAGCCCTATTGTTCATCACCCAGCTTTCCCAGATATGGATAAAGTCATAATCTAAGAAAACGCCAGCAGTCTAGAGATGTTTACTGTTCACTGTAATTATTGCAAAATTATAAAAAGTTTCGGCTCTAATCCCAACCTCTTCTTATCAGGATACAGCAGCTGGAGGGAACTGGGCAAAGCGCTGGCACACGGTAATATCCCGGCTGTGGACCCCAATCTGCACTTCTACCCACCAAAAGGGCAGCAGGAACTGGTGAGAGAGGATTGTACTGTGCATATTTCTAACTTTTTGTCTTGGTTTTTGTAGACCCATATAATGCCCATTGTACAAAGTTAGTATCTCCCTGTGCCCACTTCAAATCAAAAAGTTTGCACATAGGACAAGTACCCCTTACCATCCATTGTACAAATCTGGCGCATAGGACTAATGCATCTTACTGCCCATGGTAAAACATGGGCATGTCCTTCACCCCTCATCATACAGTGGTGGCCCATAGGACTGGAGAACCTCACAACCCACTTTAAAAAGCTGGCACAAAAGACTAAAGCACCATAGGTGGCAAATAGGATGGGGCACCTGACTATAAAAGCTGGCACATAGTACTGGGGCACATTAAAGCCACCCAACCATAAAAAGCTGGCACACGAGACCAGAGCAACCTACAGCCCAGCGTACAAAGTTGACAAATAGGATTACTGCCCGATGTAAAAGGGCATGTGGTCATTAAGAGGTTAATAAATCTGAGCTTTTCTGTATGTCAAGTGACCTGTACATTACCCTGAGCCATTATGGGTGAACATAAAGCGAGATTATACCGTGGGCGTCAATTCTCTCCGCATCCTTCTCAGATAACCTTCTCGTGTCAAAGCATTTGTGGTTTGAAGGTTGTTCTTCCACCTACCTGCTCCTAATCCTCTCACATTATGTCATGTGGAGCGCCAGCTGCTTTACACTTTTATTTTTTGGGACTACAACTCTCAGCATGTGTAGCTGCAGAGATCACAGGAGGTTCTATCTGCTGTACAACAGGCTGCTTCTCTGGGCTGCACAGACTTGTTTCTAGGCTCCTCCCACACAGGACGCAGAAAGCAGGAAAAAAATGCTCAAGAAATCATGAAGCTTAAAACAAGGGGGGGGGGGGGGGTCGGGAACAAAAAATGTCTTCTGAGCTATCTGTACTGAGAGGGAGGCTTCCGGGAGACAGTAAGGTGGGGCTCTAATTTGTTCAGAGGGTTCCTCCTCGAAGATAGTAGGTGACAAATTCATAAATATATACAAATTCAGGACTGCTTACGGGTAAGGTGGATGAGAATGTAAATCATGGGGTCACCACACTTCAACCCCGTATGATTTTATTTTTGTTCCTTCCCTCATCCAAGTTTTATTCTCACTTCCGCAGCTCCAAGAATCCACCTCCTCGAATTTCTCCGTGCCCTGGAAACCAGAGGTAAAACAGACAACAGACTGCATGTTACAGGATAGATAGATATGAGATAGATAGATAGATAGATAGATATGAGATAGATAGATAGATAGATAGATAGATATGAGATAGATAGATAGATAGATAGATAGATATGAGATAGATAGATAGATAGATAGATAGATAGATAGATAGATAGATAGATAGATAGATAGATAGATAGATAGATAGATAGATATGAGATAGATAGATATGAGATAGATAGATAGATAGATAGATAGATAGATAGATAGATAGATAGATAGATAGATATGAGATAGATATGAGATAGATATGAGATAGATAGATAGATAGATATGAGATAGATAGATAGATAGATAGATAGATAGATAGATAGATATATGAGATAGATAGATAGATAGATAGATATATGAGATAGATAGATAGATAGATAGATAGATAGATATATGAGATAGATTGATAGAGAAAATGGGAGGAATCCTCCAGCTCACCTTGATGCGGATTTACACTGCTAGTAGCGCTCGGCTCCTCGTGTCGGCTCACAGCATGGATAGAAAGGAAAATAGAAAGTGGATCCAGCGCTGAGACAGATGAGGTGGTTAAAATGGAAACTTCTTCCAAGTTTTATTCCATAATTATATTTAAAAATCAGCAGAGAGTGTTCCAAGGTACAACAGGTAGTTGAGGATATAGGCGATGCCTACGCGTTTCAGACGCAAACTGCGTCCTTACTCATGGCTTGTTAGATAGATAGATAGATAGATATGTTAAATGTGTTTTTTATGTGTCTTTCAGTTTGAGGGACGGGTCAACCTACATATATTTGAAGACTGGTGTGGAAGCAGCATCCAGCAACTCCGCCGAAATCTGCACTTTCCTCTCTTCCCTCATGTGAGTAAATTCCACTTAAACTGCGACTACTTTATAATCATTTTGGTTGCCACAACACTAACTACTATAATACTGCCCCCTATATACAGGAATATAACTACTATAATACTGCCTCCTATATACAAGAATATAACTACTATAATACTGCCCCCTATATACAGGAATATATCTACTATAATACTGCCCCTATATACAAGAATATAACTACTATAATACTGCTCCTATATACAAGAATATAACTATTATAATACTGCTCCTATATACAAGAATATAACTACTATAATACTGCTCCTATATACAAGAATATAACTACTATAATACTGCCCCTATATACAAGAATATAACTCCTATAATACTGCCCCCTATATACAAGAATATAACTACTATAATACTGCCCCTATATACAAGAATATAACTACTATAATACTGCCCCTATATACAAGAATATAACTACTATAATACTGCTCCTATATACAAGAATATAACTACTATAATACTGCCCCATATATACAAGAATATAACTACTATAATACTGCCCCTATATACAAGAATATAACTACTATAATACTGCTTCCTATATACAAGAATATAACTACTATAATACTGCCCCCTATATACAAGAATATAACTACTATAATACTGCCACTATATACAAGAATATAATTACTATAATACTGTTCCTATATACAAGAATATAACTACTATAATACTGCTTCCTATATACAAGAATATAACTACTATAATACTGCTCCCTATATACAAGAATATAACTACTATAATACTGCCCCTATATACAATAATATAACTACTATAACACTGCCCCCTCTATACAAGAATATAACTACTATAATACTGCTCCTATATACAAGAATATAACTACTATAATACTGCTCCTATATACAAGAATATAACTACTATAATACTGCTCCTATATACAGGAATATAACTACTATAATACTGCCCCCTATATACAAGAATATAACTACTATAATACTGCCTCCTATATACAAGAATATAACTACTATAATACTGCCCCTATATACAAGAATATAACTACTATAACACTGCCCCCTATATACAAGAATATAACTACTATAATACTGTCCCTATATACAAGAATATAACTACTATAATACTGCCCCCTATATACAAGAATATAACTACTATAATACTGCCTCCTATATACAAGAATATAACTACTATAATACTGCCCCTATATCCAAGAATATAACTACTATAATACTGCTCCTATATACAAGAATATAACTACTATAATACTTCCCCTATATACAAAAATATAACTACTATAATACTGCCTCCTATATACAAGAATATAACTACTATAATACTGCCCCCTATATACAAGAATATATCTACTATAATACTGCCTCCTATATACAAGAATATAACTACTATAATACTTCCCCTATATACAAGACTATAACTACTATAATACTGATCCTATATACAAGAATATAACTACTATAATACTGCCTCTATATACAATATAACTACTATAATACTGCTCCTATATACAAGAATATAACTACTATAATACTGCTCCTATATACAAGAATATAACTACTATAATACTGCCCCCTATACACAAGAATATAACTACTATAATACTGCCCCCTATATACAATAATATAACTACTATAATACTGCCTCCTATATACAATAATATAACCACTATAATACTGCCCCCTATATACAAGAATATAACTACTATAATACTGCCCCTATATACAAGAATATAACTACTATAATACTGCCCCTATATACAGCAATATAACTACTATAATACTTCCCCTATATACAAGACTATAACTACTATAATACTGCCCCTATATACAAGAATATAACTACTATAATACTGCTCCTATATACAAGAATATAACTACTATAATACTTCCCCTATATACAAGAATATAACTACTATAATACTGCTCCTATATACAAGAATATATCTACTATAATACTGCCCCCTATACACAAGAATATAACTAGTATAATACTGCCCCTATATACAAGAATATAACTACTATAATACTACCTCCTATATACAAGAATATAACTACTATAATACTGCCCCCTATATACAAGAATATAACTACTATAATACTGCCCCCTATATACAATAATATAACTACTATAATACTGCCTCCTATATACAATAATATAACCACTATAATACTGCCCCCTATATACAAGAATATAACTACTATAATACTGCCCCTATATACAAGAATATAACTACTATAATACTGCCCCTATATACAGCAATATAACTACTATAATACTGCCCCCTATATATAGGAATATAACTACTATAATACTGCCCCCTATATACAGGAATATAACTACTATAATACTGCCCCTATATACAAGAATATAACTACTACAATACTGCCACTATATACAAGAATATAACTCCTCTAATACTGCCCCTATATACAAGAATATAACTACTATAATACTGCCCCCTATATACAAGAATATAACTACTATAATACTGCCCCCTATATACAATAATATAACTACTATAATACTGCCTCCTATATACAATAATATAACCACTATAATACTGCCCCCTATATACAAGAATATAACTACTATAATACTGCCCCTATATACAAGAATATAACTACTATAATACTGCCCCTATATACAGCAATATAACTACTATAATACTGCTCCCTATATACAAGAATATAACTACTATAATACTGCCCCCTATATATAGGAATATAACTACTATAATACTGCCCCCTATATACAGGAATATAACTACTATAATACTGCCCCTATATACAAGAATATAACTACTACAATACTGCCACTATATACAAGAATATAACTCCTCTAATACTGCCCCTATATACAAGAATATAACTACTATAATACTGCCTTCTATGTATAAGAATAGAACTACTATAATACTGCTCCCTATATACAAGAATATAACTACTATAATACTGATCCTATATACAAGAATATAACTACTATAATACTGCTCCCTATATACAGGAATATAACTACTATAATACTGCCCCCTATATACAATAATATAACTACTATAATACTGCCTCCTATATACAATAATATAACCACTATAATACTGCCCCCTATATACAAGAATATAACTACTATAATACTGCCCCTATATACAAGAATATAACTACTATAATACTGCCCCTATATACAGCAATATAACTACTATAATACTGCCCCCTATATATAGGAATATAACTACTATAATACTGCCCCCTATATACAGGAATATAACTACTATAATACTGCCCCTATATACAAGAATATAACTACTACAATACTGCCACTATATACAAGAATATAACTCCTCTAATACTGCCCCTATATACAAGAATATAACTACTATAATACTGCCCCCTATATACAAGAATATAACTACTATAATACTGCCCCCTATATACAATAATATAACTACTATAATACTGCCTCCTATATACAATAATATAACCACTATAATACTGCCCCCTATATACAAGAATATAACTACTATAATACTGCCCCTATATACAAGAATATAACTACTATAATACTGCCCCTATATACAGCAATATAACTACTATAATACTGCTCCCTATATACAAGAATATAACTACTATAATACTGCCCCCTATATATAGGAATATAACTACTATAATACTGCCCCCTATATACAGGAATATAACTACTATAATACTGCCCCTATATACAAGAATATAACTACTACAATACTGCCACTATATACAAGAATATAACTCCTCTAATACTGCCCCTATATACAAGAATATAACTACTATAATACTGCCTTCTATGTATAAGAATAGAACTACTATAATACTGCTCCCTATATACAAGAATATAACTACTATAATACTGATCCTATATACAAGAATATAACTACTATAATACTGCTCCCTATATACAGGAATATAACTACAATAATACTGCGTCCTATATACAAGAATATAACTACTATAATACTGCCCCTATATACAAGAATATAACTACTATAATACTGCCCCTATATACAAGAATATAACCACTATAATACTGCCCCCTATATACAAGAATATAACTACTATAATACTGCCCCTATATACAAGAATATAACTACTATAATACTGCCCCTATATACAGCAATATAACTACTATAATACTTCCCCTATATACAAGACTGTAACTACTATAATACTGCCTCCTATATACAAGAATATAACTACTATAATACCGCTCCTATATACAAGAATATAACTACTATAATACTTCCCCTATATACAAGAATATAACTACTATAATACTGCTCCTATATACAAGAATATATCTACTATAATACTGCCCCCTATACACAAGAATATAACTACTATAATACTGCCCCTATATACAAGAATATAACTACTATAATACTACCTCCTATATACAAGAATATAACTACTATAATACTGCCCCCTATATACAAGAATATAACTACTATAATACTGCCCCCTATATACAATAATATAACTACTATAATACTGCCTCCTATATACAATAATATAACCACTATAATACTGCCCCCTATATACAAGAATATAACTACTATAATACTGCCCCCTATACACAAGAATATAACTACTATAATATTGCCCCCTATATACAAGAATATAACTACTATAATACTGCCCCCTATACACAAGAATATAACTACTATAATACTGCTCCTATATACAAGAATATAACTACTATAATACTGCCCCTATATACAAGAATATAACTACTATAATACTGCCCCTATATACAAGAATATAACTACTATAATACTGCCCCTATATACAAGAATATAACTACTATAATACTACCTCCTATATACAAGAATATAACTACTATAATACTGCCCCCTATATACAAGAATATAACTACTATAATACTGCCCCCTATATACAATAATATAACTACTATAATACTGCCTCCTATATACAATAATATAACCACTATAATACTGCCCCCTATATACAAGAATATAACTACTATAATACTGCCCCTATATACAAGAATATAACTACTATAATACTGCCCCTATATACAGCAATATAACTACTATAATACTGCTCCCTATATACAAGAATATAACTACTATAATACTGCCCCCTATATATAGGAATATAACTACTATAATACTGCCCCCTATATACAGGAATATAACTACTATAATACTGCCCCTATATACAAGAATATAACTACTACAATACTGCCACTATATACAAGAATATAACTCCTCTAATACTGCCCCTATATACAAGAATATAACTACTATAATACTGCCTTCTATGTATAAGAATAGAACTACTATAATACTGCTCCCTATATACAAGAATATAACTACTATAATACTGCCCCTATATACAAGAATATAACTACTATAATACTGCCTCCTATATACAAGAATTTAACTACTATAATACTGATCCTATATACAAGAATATAACTACTATAATACTGCTCCCTATATACAGGAATATAACTACTATAATACTGCCCCTATATACAAGAATATAACTACTATAATACTGCCCCTATATACAAGAATATAACTACTATAATACTGCCTCTATATACAAGAATATAACTACTATAATACTGCTCCTATATACAAGAATATAAGTACTATAATACTACCTCCTATATACAAGAATATAACTACTACAACACTGCCTCCTATATACAAGAATATAACTACTATAATACTGCCTCCTATATACAAGAATATAACTACTATAATACTGCCCCCTATATACAAGAATATAACAACTATAATACTGCCCCTATATACAAGAATATAACTACTATAATACTTCCCCCTATATACAGGAATATAACTACTATAATACTGCCCCTATATACAAGAATATAACTACTACAACACTGCCTCCTATATACAAGAATATAACTACTATAATACTGCCCCCTATATATAAGAATATAAATACTATTATACTGCCACCTGTATACAAGAATATAACAACTATAATACTACTCCTATATACAATATAACTACTATAATACCGCCCCAATATACAAGAATATAACTACTATAATACTGCCTCCTATATGCAAGAATATAACTACTATAATACTGCTCCTATATTCAAGAATATAACTACTATAATACTGCCTCCTATATACAAGAATATAACTACTATAATACTGCTCCTATATTCAAGAATATAACTACTATAATACTGCCCCTATATACAAGAATATAACTACTATAATACTACTCCTATATACAAGAATATAACTACTATAATACTGCCCCAATATACAAGAATATAACTACTATAATACTGCCTCCTATATGCAAGAATATAACTACTATAATACTGCTCCTATATTCAAGAATATAACTACTATAATACTGCCCCCTATATACAAGAATATAACTACTATAATACTGCCCCTATATACAAGAATATAATTACTATAATACTGCCCCCTATATACAAGAATATAACTAATATAATACTGCCCCTATATACAAGAATATAACTACTACAACACTGCCTCCTATATACAAGAATATAACTACTATAATACTGCTCCTATATACAAGAATATAACTACTATTAGGGCATGACCACACGTGGCGGATTTCCTCCGCAACTGTCCGCATCAATGCCGCACAGAATCTGCGTTGCAGATTCTGCTGCGGATCTGCACAAAATGTGCAGTAAATTGATGCGGACTAGCTGCTGCGGACTGCGGGAAAAGTGCTTCCCTTCTCCCTATTCAGTGCAGGATAGAGAGAAGGGACAGCACTTTCCCTAGTGAAAGTAAACGAATTTCATACTTACCGGCCGTTGTCTTGGTGACGCGTCCCTCTTTCGGCATCCAGCCCGACCTCCCTGGATGACGCGGCAGTCCATGTGACCGCTGCAGCATGTTATTGGCCTGTGATTGGCTGCAGCCGTCACTTAGACTGAAACGTCATCCTGGGAAGCCGGAATGGAGACAGAAGCAGGGAGTTCTCGGTAAGTATGAACTTCTATTTTTTTTACAGGTTGCTGTATATTGGGATCGGTAGTCACTGTCCAGGGTGCAGAAACAGTTACTGCCGATCGCTTAACTCTTTCAGCACCCTGGACAGTGACTATTTACTGACGTCTCCTAGCAACGCTCCCGTCATTACGGGAGCCCCATTGACTTCCTCAGTCTGGCTGTAGACCTAGAAATACATAGGTCCAGCCAGAATGAAGAAATGTCAAGTTAAAAAACCAAGACGGATCCGCAGCACACATAACATGTGCATGACAGCTGCGGACTTCATTGCGGAACTTAGAATCTCCATTGAAGTCAATGGAGAAATTACGCCATGAGTCCGCCACTGCTCCGCAACAGACAGAGCATGCTGCGGACACCAAATTCCGCTCCGCAACCTATGCTCCGCAGCGGAATGTTACGCCTCGTCTAAACGAACACTGCAAAATTAAAGTGTAAGTCAATGGACAAACGGCTCCGCTGCGGATTAACGCTGCGGAGTGTCCGCAGCGGAATTTAAGTGAAATTCCGCCACGTGTGAACCCAGCCTTATACTGCCACCTGTATACAAGAATATAACTACTATAATACTACTCCTATATACAAGAATATAACTACTATAATACCGCCCCAATATACAAGAATATAACTACTATAATACTGCCCCTTATATACAAGAATATAACTACTATAATACTGCTCCCCTATATACAAGAATATAACTACTATAATACTGCTCCTGTATACAAGAATATAACTACTATAATACTGCTCCTATATACAAGAATATATCTACTATAATACTACCCCTATATGCAAGAATATAACTACTATAATACTGCTCCTATATTCAAGAATATAACTACTATAATACTGCCTCCTATATACAAGAATATAACTACTATAATACTGCCCCTATATAAAAGAATATAACTACTATAATACTACTCCTATATACAAGAATATAACTACTATAATACTGCCCCAATATACAAGAATATAACTACTATAATACTGCCTCCTATATGCAAGAATATAACTACTATAATACTGCTCCTATATTCAAGAATATAACTACTATAATACTGCCCCCTATATACAAGAATATAACTACTATAATACTGCCCCTATATACAAGAATATAATTACTATAATACTGCCCCCTATATACAAGAATATAACTAATATAATACTCCTTCTATATACAAGAATATAACTAATATAATACTGCTTCCTATATACAAGAATATAACTACTATAATACTGCTCCCTATATACAAGAATATAACTACTATAATATTGCCCCCTATATACAAGAATATAACTACTATAATACTGCTTCCTATATACAAGAATATAACTACTATAATACTGCTCCCTATATACAAGAATATAACTACTATAATATTGCCCCCTATATACAAGAATATAACTACTATAATACTGCCCCCTATACACAAGAATATAACTACTATAATACTGCTCCTATATACAAGAATATAACTACTATAATACTGCCCCTATATACAAGAATATAACTACTATAATACTGCCCCTATATACAAGAATATAACTACTATAATACTGCCCCTATATACAAGAATATAACTACTATAATACTGCCCCTATATACAAGAATATATCTACTATAATACTGCCCCTATATACAAGACTATAACTACTATAATACTGCCCCTATATACAAGAATATAACTACTATAATACTGCTTCCTATATACAAGAATATAACTACTATAATACTGCTCCCTATATACAAGAATATAACTACTATAATATTGCCCCCTATATACAAGAATATAACTACTATAATACTGCCCCCTATACACAAGAATATAACTACTATAATACTGCTCCTATATACAAGAATATAACTACTATAATACTGCCCCTATATACAAGAATATAACTACTATAATACTGCCCCTATATACAAGAATATAACTACTATAATACTGCCCCTATATACAAGAATATAACTACTATAATACTGCCCCTATATACAAGAATATATCTACTATAATACTGCCCCTATATACAAGACTATAACTACTATAATACTGCCCCTATATACAAGAATATAACTACTATAATACTGCCCCTATATACAAGAATATAATTACTATAATACTGCCCCTATATACAAGAATATAACTACTATAATACTGCTCCTATATACAAGAATATAACTACTATAATACTGCTCCTAAATACAAGAATATAACTACTATAATACTGCCCCCTATATACAAGAATATAACTACTATAATACTGCCCCTATATACAAGAATATAATTACTATAATACTGCCCCCATATACAAGAATATAACTACTATAATCCTGCCCCCTATATACAAGAATATAACTACTATAATACTGCCCCCTATATACAAGAATATAACTACTATAATACTGCCCCCTATATACAAGAATATAACTACTATAATACTCCCCCTATATACAAGAATATAACTACTATAATACTGCTCCCTATATACAAGAATATAACTACTATAATACTGCCTCCTATGTACAAGAATATAACTACTATAATACTGCCTCCTATGTACAAGAATATAACTACTATAATACTGCTCCTATATACAGGAATATAACTACTATAATACTGCCCCTATATACAAGAATATAACTACTATAATACTGCCCCTATATACAAGAATAGAACTACTATAATACTGCCTCTATATACAAGAATATAACTACTATAATACTGCCCCAATATACAAGAATATAACTACTATAATAATGCTCCTATATACAAGAATATAACTACTATAATACTGCCCCTATATACAAGAATAGAACTACTATAATACTGCCTCTATATACAAGAATAGAACTACTATAATACTGCCCCTATATACAAGAATATAACTACTATAATACTATCCCCCTATATACAAGAATATAACTACTATAATACTGCACCTATATACAAGAATATAACTACTATAATACTGCCCCAATATACAAGAATATAACTACTATAAGGCTGGGTTCACACGTGGCGGAATTTCACTTAAATTCCGCTGCGGACACTCCGCAGCGTTAATCCGCAGCGGTGCCGTTTGTCCATTGACTTACACTTTAATTTAGCAGTGTTCGTTTAGACGAGGCGTAAAATTCCGCTGCGGAGCATAGGCTGCGGAACGGAATTTGGTGTCCGCAGCATGCTCTGTCTGTTGCGGAGCAGTGGCGGACTCATGGCGGAATTTCTCCATTGACTTCAATGGAGAGTCAAAATTCCGCAATGAAGTCCGCAGATCTTATGTGTGCTGCGGAGCGTATTGGTTTTACTACCATGACATTTCTTCATTCTGGCTGGACCTATGTATTTCTAGGTCTACAGCCAGACTGAGGAAGTCAATGGGGCTCCCGTAATGACGGGAGCGTTGCTAGGAGACGTCTGTAAATAGTCACTGTCCAGGGTGCTGAAAGAGTTAAGCGATCGGCAGTAACTGTTTCTGCACCCTGGACAGTGACTACCGATCTCAATATACATGTATCTGTAAAAAAACATATAAGTTCATACTTACCGAGAACTCCCTGCGTCTGTCTCCAGTCCGGCCTCCCAGGATGACGTTTCAGTGTAAGTGACGGCTGCAGCCAATCACAGGCCAAGCACAGGCTGCAGCGGTCACATGGACTGGCACGTCATCCAGGGAGGTCGGGCTGGATGCCGAAAGAGGGACGCGTCACCAAGACAACGGCCGGTAAGTATGAAATTCTTTTACTTTCACTAGGGAAAGTGCTGTCCCTTCTCTCTATCCTGCACTGATAGGGAGAAGGGAAGCACTTTTCCCGCAGTCCGCAGCAGCTAGTCCGCATCAATTTTCTGCACATTTTGTGCAGATCCGCAGCAGAATCTGCGACGCAGATTCTGTGCGGCATTGATGCGGACAGTTGCGGAGGAAATCCGCCACGTGTGGTCATGCCCTATTACTGCCCCTATATACAAGAATATAACTACTATAATACTGCCCCTATATACAAGAATATAACTACTATAATACTGCCCCTATATACAAGAATATAACTACTATAATTATCTTTTTTATTTGAAAACTTGCAACAAAATATTACAATACCTTTGCAATACACTCATAACAGATAAAGAAAATAAACATTTGTCTCTTAATAACATCACAATCATTAAACAAACCATAATATATGAATATTGCACCAGTATAGATTGTTTCAACTATTTTTCATGATATTATTCTAGACAGTATTACAGGAGAGTTCTTCTTTATTGGTGACCAGGCAGCATCGCGCACACCACAGAGGGTACACGGTCACCACATTTATGACATATAGTGAACCTCTATGATATAAACGTAGTTCGGGGTAGAAGTCTCCATACAGCAGCAAAGAGCTTCACTGTCCCACTAGATGTGGTGACTGCAGGGACACAGCAGGGACATTACTCTGTAGATAAGTCTCTTGTATAAAGATGACATTGGTTTTGTCGTCAGACAGACGCTGGAATATCGCCCGCCGCCTGCTCCTATTCTTCACACTGTTCACGTTAATAGGAGGTGATTTTCAGCCTCATCCTGGTTACATGTCTTTCCTACTTTTTTTCCTTCTTCCACTGCTATGTCCTGTAACACCCCATCTTTTGGTGGACATTGGGGGGTCAGCAGCTTCATCCTGAGGTTCGTCATCTGGGTTGTGTGAGGAGACTTGCTCCATCTCTGCTTCTTCTTCCTGGTCATCTTCTCCCAGCGCACAGTAACGTCCCCCAGTTATCGCCAGCACTGGAGACTCCGGTGATTTCTTTGCAGCAGTGATTTTTTTCCTAGAAGAATCATCTGTTTTACTTCTCCTTTTAACTGTCTGAAATCCCTCCTCATCGATACTGGTCGCTGCGGCTGGCCCAGCTGGTTTTTTACTGTTCGCTGCGGCTGGATCAGTTGGTTCCTTACTGGTCGCTGCGGCTGGATCAGCTGGTTCCTTACTGGTCGCTGCGGCTGGATCAGCTGGTTCCTTACTGGTGTTTGGCAGATGTTTAGATGTTTTGGTGACAGAGTGACTGGATATTTTGCTTTTAGCATGACCTCTATTTTCAGTGGCTGGTGACACTTGTGCAGCATCCACAGATGGGACATTCGTGTCTGGAGCACGATCTCTGGTACTTTGGCTCACATCATCGTTGGGACTTCCTGGTTCTGGGGTTGTATCTACACATATGGAGACATCCTCCTGGTCTTCCTCCATGGCTTCTTTAAAGGTCTCCTCTTTATTATGTTCTGCATGCGGACACTCCCGGAATGTATGTCCAGGTCCTAAGCACAGGTTACAGATGACAGGTCCTGTACAATCGTCCTTCACATGCCCAAACTGACCACATAGTGAGCACTTAATACGGGAACAGTTGAATGCCAGGTGTCTGCCCCCACATCTATGGCACAGTCGTGGTTGACCAGGGTAGTAACATACGCCTCTCTCCGAGCCCAGGTAGAAGGAGTGCGGCAGATGTCTGGTCACTCCATTCTCCTGAACCAGCTGGATCTTGACAGAATATCCTCCATTCCAGATCTCCTCCTCATCATAGATCTTTGTTGGCAGTCTCTTCACCTCACAATATCTGCTCAACCAGTGCTGCAAATCTGCCAGAGCCACCACCTCAGACTGAAACAGGACGGTGGCGGTGACTACCTGGGGTTTAGTCAGCTGGATGACATGTAGATGCTCCCACATCGCGTGCTCCTTTGTATCGTTATAAATACTCCAGAATAAGTCTAGACTATATTGCAGCTTGAAACTGATGTCATAATTCCTGCTGGAGGGAACGTGGATCAGAGCGAACACCTCAGAAGCTTTAAACTTCATAAACTCCTTCAACAAAACTTTCCCAATGTAGAGTCTGGAGGGGATGTTTTCCTCTGGTCCTGAGTATTTGATTCTGACCGCGTTCCTCCTCTGAGGTGTGGGGTTAGTCGGTCTTGTGACGCTGGAGAACAGTCTCCTGTACTGAGGTCTGTCAGCAGGTGGGTCAGGACTTGACCTCTCCTCAGCTGATTGTACTGCAGATCCTCCTGTGTCTGCTCCTGATCGCTGTGTAACCTGCACTCCATTCACTGACACTGCGGACGGCTGAACCTCCAGAACAGGGTCTGCAATGTCCACCTCAGCCTGTGCCGCTGGTTCATCAGATATCAGACTGTCAATCACCGCGCTGAGCGAGGTCTCACTTATAATATCCGGACATGAGGCACTTTCTTGCTCACTCCCAGGAGTGCCACTCGCATTCACTTCATCAGCACTGCACATAGAGTCTACTGCAGTTAACCCCTCGTCAGCTGACACACATTTCTCTGCAGCTTTAGCAGCATTTGTGTTGTCTGATTGCACAGACCCCACACATGATGAGAGATGTGAACCTCCAGCCACTGCACACTCATATCTTCCAGGGTTTCCCTGCTCCACAATATTATAGTCAGTGTCTTTTTTTGCAATGATATTTTTTCTCTTCACAGTTTGGGCTCTGGTCTCCCTTTTGTTCTCAATTGCCCGGTTCTTTATTTTGGGTACTGTGCATGATTCTTTCTGCAATCTCTCCTTCAATATCACCAGCTCACGTGTGCAAACATCCAGACACTCACATTTCATCAGCTTTGCCTTTGGATCAGTCTCTTGGTTAATTTCAGTTCTCAATTTGCGAACTTGCATTTCCATTTTAAAGATATTTTTCTTTGTCATTTTTGTGCACAATTCACCAACATCGTGAGATTCAGTTGACTCACCAGCCACCATTTCCAGATCATCACCTCCACCATCTCCATGCTGCAGGCCAAACTCCAGACTCTGGGCTTTCCCAGGATCATCAGCCCAGGACCCCTCCCCTCCACCTGGGTCAGAAGCCATGCATAGTCCTAACAGGGAGCTCACAAGCACACGTCTATCCTCTCCTATGGACAAGAATATAACTACTATAATACTGCCCCTATATACAAGAATATATCTACTATAATACTGCCCCTATATACAAGACTATAACTACTATAATACTGCCCCTATATACAAGAATATAACTACTATAATACTGCCCCTATATACAAGAATATAATTACTATAATACTGCCCCTATATACAAGAATATAACTACTATAATACTGCTCCTATATACAAGAATATAACTACTATAATACTGCTCCTAAATACAAGAATATAACTACTATAATACTGCCCCCTATATACAAGAATATAACTACTATAATACTGCCCCTATATACAAGAATATAACTACTATAATACTGCCCCTATATACAAGAATATAATTACTATAATACTGCCCCTATATACAAGAATATAACTACTATAATACTGCTCCTATATACAAGAATATAACTACTATAATACTGCTCCTAAATACAAGAATATAACTACTATAATACTGCCCCCTATATACAAGAATATAACTACTATAATACTGCCCCTATATACAAGAATATAATTACTATAATACTGCCCCTATATACAAGAATATAACTACTATAATACTGCTCCTATATACAAGAATATAACTACTATAATACTGCTCCTATATACAAGAATATAACTACTATAATACTGCCCCCTATATACAAGAATATAACTACTATAATACTGCCTCCTATATACAAGAATATAACTACTATAATACTGCCTCCTATATACAAGAATATAACTACTATAATACTGCCCCCTATATACCAGAATATAACTACTATAATACTGCCCCCTATATACCAGAATATAACTACTATAATACTGCTCCCTATATACAAGAATATAACTACTATAATACTGCCCCTATATACAGGAATATAACTACTATAATACTACCCCTATATACAAGAATATAATTACTATAATACTGCTCCTATATACAAGAATATAATTACTATAATACTGCTCCTATATACAAGAATATAACTACTATAATACTGCCTGCTATATACAAGAATATAACTACTATAATACTGCCTCCTATATACAAGAATATAACTACTATAATACTGCCCCCTATATACCAGAATATAACTACTATAATACTGCCCCCTATATACAAGAATATAACTACTATAATACTTCCCCTATATACAAGAATATAACTACTATAATACTGCCCCCTATATACAAGAATATAACTACTATAATACTGCCCGCTATATACAAGAATATAACTACTATAATACTGCCTCTATATACAAGAATATAACTACTATAATACTGCCCCTATATACAAGAATATAACTACTATAATACTGCCCCTATATACAAGAATATAACTACTATAATACTGACCCTATATACAAGAATATAACTACTATAATACTGCCCCTATATACAAGAATATAACTACTATAATACTGCCCCCTATATACAAGAATATAACTACTATAATACTGCCCCCTATATACAAGAATATAACTACTATAATACTGCCCCTATATACAAGAATATAACTACTATAATACTGCCCCTATATACAAGAATATAACTACTATAATACTGCTCCCTATATACAAGAATATAACTACTATAATACTGCCCCCTATATACAAGAATATAACTACTATAATACTGCTGCTATATACAAGAATATAACTACTATAATACTGCCTCCTATATACAAGAATATAACTACTATAATACTGCCCCCTATATACAAGAATATAACTACTATAATACTGCTCCCTATATACCAGAATATAACTACTATAATACTGCCCCTATATACAAGAATATAACTACTATAATACAGACCCCTATATACAAGAATATAACGACTATAATACTGCCCCCTATATACAAGAATATAACTACTATAATACTGCCCCTATATACAAGAATATAACTAATATAATACTGCCCCTATATACAAGAATATAACTACTATAATACTGCTCCTATATACAAGAATATAACTACTATAAGGGCATGACCACACGTGGCGGATTTCCTCCGCAACTGTCCGCATCAATGCCGCACAGAATCTGCGTTGCAGATTCTGCTGCGGATCTGCACAAAATGTGCAGAAAATTGATGCGGACTGGCCGCTGCGGACTGCAGGAAAAGTGCTTCTCTTCTCCCTATTCAGTGCAGGATAGAGAGAAGGGACAGCACTTTCCCTAGTGAAAGTCAAAGAAATTCATACTTACCGCCCGTTGTCTTGGTGACGCGTCCCTCTTTCGGCATCCAGCCCGACCTCCCTGGATGACGCTCCAGTCCATGTGACCGCTGCAGCCTGTGCTTGGCCTGTGATTGGCTGCAGCCGTCACTTACACTGAAACGTCATCCTGGGAGGCCGGACTGGAGACAGACGCAGGGAGTTCTCGGTAAGTATGAACTTATATTTTTTTTTACAGATACATGTATATTGGGATCGGTAGTCACTGTCCCGGGTGCAGAAACAGTTACTGCCGATCGCTTAACTCTTTCAGCACCCTGGACAGTGACTATTTACAGACGTCTCCTAGCAACGCTCCCGTCATTACGGGAGCCCCATTGACTTCCTCAGTATGGCTGTAGACCTAGAAATACATAGGTCCAGCCAGAATGAAGAAATGTCATGGTAGTAAAAACAATACGCTCCGCAGCACACATAAGATCTGCGGACTTCATTGCGGAATTTTGACTCTCCATTGAAGTCAATGGAGAAATTCCGCCATGAGTCCGCAACCAGTCCGCCACTGCTCCGCAACAGACAGAGCATGCTGCGGACACTAAATTCCGCTCCGCAGCCTATGCTCCGCAGCGGAATTTTACGCCTAGTCTAAACGAACACTGCTAAATTAAAGTGTAAGTCAATGGACAAACGGCACCGCTGCGGATTAACGCTGCGGAGTGTCCGCAGCGGAATTTCAGTGAAATTCCGCCACGTGTGAACCCGCCCTAATACTGCCTCCTATATACAAGAATATAACTACTATAATACTGCTCCTATATACAAGAATATAACTACTATAATACTGCTCCTATATACAAGAATATAATTACTATAATACTGCCCCCTATATACAAGAATATAACTACTATAATACTGCCCCTATATACAAGAATATAACTACTATAATACTGCTCCTATATACAAGAATATAACTACTATAATACTGCTCCTATATACAAGAATATAACTACTATAATACTGCTCCTATATACAAGAATATAACTACTATAATACTGCTCCTATATACAAGAATATAACTACTATAATACTGCTCCTATATACAAGAATATAACTACTATAATACTGCTCCTATATACAAGAATATATCTACTATAATACTGTCCCCTATATACAAGAATATAACTACTATAATACTGCTCCTATATACAAGAATATAACTACTATAATACTGCTCCTATATACAAGAATATATCTACTATAATACTGTCCCCTATATACAAGAATATAACTACTATAATACTGCTCCTATATACAAGAATATAACTACTATAATACTGCCTCCTATATATAAGAATGTAACTACTATAATACTGCCCCCTATATACAAGAATATAACTACTATAATACTGCCTCCTATATACAAGAATATATCTACTATAATACTGTCCCCTATATACAAGAATATAACTACTATAATACTGCTCCTATACACAAGAATATAACTACTATTTTACTGCTCCTATACACAAGAATATAACTACTATAATACTGCCGCTATATACAAGAATATAACTACTATAATACTGCCCCCTATCTACAAGAATATAACCACTATAATACTGCCCCCTATATACAAGAATATAACTACTATAATACTACCCCTATATACAATATAACTACTATAATACTGCCCCCTATATACAAGAATATAACTACTATAATACTGCCCCCTATATACAAGAATATAACTACTATAATACTGCCCCTATATACAAGAATATAACTACTATAATAATGCTCCTATATACAAGAATATAACTACTATAATACTTCTCCTATATACAAGAATATAACTACTATAATACTGTCCCCTATATACAAGAATATAACTACTATAATACTGCCCCTATATACAAGAATATAACTACTATAATACTGCTCCTATATACAAGAATATATCTACTATAATACTGCTCCTATATACAGGAATATAACTACTATAATACTGCCCCCTATATACAAGAATATAACTACTATAATACTGCCCCCTATGTACAAGAATATAACTACTATAATACTGCCCCTATATACAAGAATATAACTACTATAATACTGCTCCCTATATACAAGAATATAACTACTATAATACTGCCCCCTATGTAGAAGAACATAGAACTGAATGTGTGGGATAATTATGATGTGTTGCTGGTGTTTCTCTGTGGTATGGATATAATGTACGTTTTGTGTGTTCTTCAGCTTCGCTCTGTCTTATCTCACAATTATCAGATTTATATTAATAATGTAAGCAGACTTCATCCTGGGTGAATAGATAATCATCTTGTAATACCTGTAATACAGGTACTGATTTAACCACTTAATGCCTGAGGGCTGGACTGTTACAGCTCTTTAGGGCTTGTCCACACAATGTATTTGCTGCAGAAAATTTCCACATAAACTACGAGACAATCCACTGCGAAAAATCTGCACCATTTCATGCGTTTTTTTTACTGTGGAAAATACTGCGAATTTTGCTGCGTTTTTTTCCAAGTCTGTGAGATGGTGATATTTCTTCAGAAAAACGCAGTAATTCTGTCCACTTTCCACAGCAATAATTGACATGCTGCGGGAAACTGAAATTACGCTCCGCAGGTGAATTTCTGGACTGAATTTTTCATGGACTCCTATCGCAACCACCCGAATGTGAAAGTAACTGCAAACCTCGGGGCTCTTCCAACTGGGTGTTAATTAAATGAGAGAGTGCTCTGCTTTACACAGTTCCTTTTGGTTAGTTGGGTCACCTCAGCGATCAGCCATAATCTGTGGGAGAATCTGTCAGCAAGTATTTTGTTTTCCTACAGCACCACCACAGGTGAAATTAAGTATTGCACAGTTCACATTGAAATCAATAGTGACAGGCCCTCCAGAGTGAGGACTAATAGATGAGGGTCCTAAATGGGAGAGCCTAATTATGTAGAAATTCTCTAATAGGGTATTTTGAAAATGGGTTCTTTGCCCCTTTAAGGTCAGTGGTCAGGAAGGGGTTACATTTATCACCTATACTGAATACAATGTAATTCACAATCAACTGCAGCAAAACAAAAAAATCACTTGTTACTTTGTATCTTTTTCCCTGTAAAACACACAATGGACATAGAAGAATTACTGTGATTCATTGCATCCAAGTTCAATGGCTGATATTGCGCAATTTTGGCTCAGACTCCACATCTCGTTCTCCGGGTTGGCAGTCAATTGTGATGTGAAAATTCCCTTCCGTTTGTGTGAATGTGAATATGTGTTGTTGTGGTAAGATCAGTGTGCGTTCACCGTTTAGGGGGTGCACTGGTAGGGCGGCATCAGTGATACAATCTCTAAGACTCCGCAGCTGGTGACGGCAGAAAAGAGCAGAGAACTGGGCCTCAGATCCAACAGGCCCCTTACTCGGTGCACGGGACTAGCGTAGTGCGTCAGTGCCTAACACTTACCCTCTCTACCTAGTGGTGGGCAATGCGCGGGTCTAGCTTGAGACCCCTGATTTCCCGACTGCCAGTGGCCTAGCTGGGGCTCCTGACATCTGACAACCAGTCCTGTAGCCTCCGAGTGGTCTATCAAGGGTCTGTAGTGACCCAAGCACAACTCTTGGACACAACTCTTGGAAATCTGCCTATATTAGGACCACTCGAGTCTTCGTTCATCCAGAGGCGGCTGGATGATATAGGTGATGCTTTTATATAACTGTATGTTCTTCACTTAACCACAAAGATTTACAGCCTCCTGAATATACATAATGAGTTTGAAATGGTCAAGACAAGAATAAAGACTGCATCTGTAAAGAACAAGCTGAGTCCAGTAGCTGATCACGATCCGGACCCTGAAGTCTCCGGTGAAGGTAGCACCTTGGCCGCTTCTGAGCCGAATGGTGAATATGATTCCGACCCAATTTTCAGGTCTTTCTGCTGTAGTAAAGGAGCTTGAAGACATTAAAGCAGATGTGAAACACATTGGAATAGAGAAGAGACCCTGGAGAGGACTCAAAATATCATGCTCTCTCAACAAGAACCCATCAGGCAAGCCTTCCCCGAACTGGAAGATCAAGAGAATAGAAGGAAGAACATCAGGTCCTAATGAAGTCCTGCAACCTACGGCCATACATATCTTTAGCTCTCTGCCGGTGTTATAGTCATTGAACGAGTCCAAAGAGTCCCGAGGCCTAAAAGTGCTAAGAATGAACGCCCAAGAGATGTGATCTGTGGCCTACTCAGCTACGTAGATACCTCCGCTAGTTTGCAATAGGCAAGAGAATCTGCTGGAATCTTCCACGAAGAGACGAAAATTCAATCAGACATGGCAGCAGGTACTCTATCTAAGAAGCGGATCCTAAAACCTCTCACCGCTTCTACCGGCTATAAAAACGTCCAGTAACATGACTCTTTCCCTTTGGCCAAACCACCGCTAAAGATGGACCATCAGAACACATGAGGATTTGCCTAAAGTTTGGGATAAACTGTATGGATATTCCGTCTTGGCTACCTGAGCATCTCAGCGCTCCTATGCCACCACTTCCACGCCAAGAGAATTGTCAATTGAGCACGAGAAGAAGATCTCCGAAAGCAAAGCAAGAGGACAAAGGAACATCAACCACCTGATGTGGTCAGAATGAAGTCCGAATTTATTACCGTCTTTCCTCGAGTGAAACGGTTGTCCCATATTTCACTTCTGTTTTGTTAACTTTTCTTAACTTTTGTGCTCCTCTACAAATCTCAAGACTTTTCCTGTTGGATGTCGGTACATGGGGTTTGTGGCCACGAGGTAGAGACGTTTTCTTATAGTGGACCTTTCCTTAATGTGCTCAGTTACTACACACTATGGTTTATAAATATACTGAATGGTCACTTTCCCTTTCACGACTGGAGCGTCTCTGTATGGAAATCAGACACGTGATCCCGGACGCAGCGTAAAATCAAGTCACAAGTTATCCATTGATCAGTTTCAGCGTTAAACCACATTAGAATGGGAAAATTGAGCGACTTGGAACGAGGCCTGGTCATCGCTGCTAGACTAGCTAGGGCCAATAGTATAAAAACTGCCAACCTTGTGTGGTTTCCCGTGCAACGGTGTGAAGAGTATACGGAGAATGGTGTGATCAAGGAAAAACATCCGCCGAATGGTGGATGTCAACAACTTGTCGACGAAGGGGGTGAGAGGAGGACGTGAGGAATCGTTCTGATGAACGGGTGGCGCACAGACCAGGAGACTGCAGCCGAATACAACGCTGGCGCTCCAATTAAAGTGTGCGAACGCACAACCCGCCGTTCCTTAGCACGGATGGGCTATAATGGCAGACGACCAGTTCCAGTGTCATTGCTGTCTAAGGGAAACACAAAGACAAGACTCAAGTGGGCAAAAAAAAAAAAAAATTTGAGCAGCGGAAAAACATTGGCAGTTCAGATGAATCCACATTTCTGGGGCACCGTGCTGATGGCAGGGTCAGAAATGGGCGCTAGCAGCATGAATCTATGAACCGTTCAGGCTGGTGGAGTAATGGTGAGGGGAACATTTTCTTGGCACCCTGGCTCCTCTGATACCTGTGGATGGATGATTGATCGGCAGGTCTCATCTAAGCGTTGTGGCCGACCACGTTCATCCGTTCATGGCAGCTATTTACCCTACGGCAGGAGGACACTTTAGGGGCAACTGCGAGAAGCGATCCTGTCCGCATCGGACAATATTCCTGTAGAACTATCCCAAACCCTAGTGGATGGAGTCTATGCCACGACCAATTGCTAGAGATCTGAAGTCCAAAGAAGGTCCAACGCGCTACTAGATGGGGGTCTCTAGTAAAGTGGCCATTCAGTGGTCACACACCCGCCCTACGATGTCCTATGCGTCTCATGGATATTTTGCTACGTATTAGTCGCTACTATGGCCTTTACTCTAATGAAGGAATTCAAGTTTAAAATTATGTCCTTTCAAAAGACTCACTTTAAGCAAAACCACATTCCAAAAATGCCTCTCCATCAATCTGATCAATGGTTTTAGAGAACCCGCTCCTCCGACCCTCCAGAGAAGAATCTATTGCTATTCGGAAGAATGTGGCTCTTCACCCGGACGTATAACACGTAGAGCCGCAGGACAGGTGTTTGTGTTTGAAAAGAAAAATATCACATACCACTTACTAACCTTTATGCCCCTAATCAAAAACCAGTAGCTTGGTGCCTACACACCATCCAAAAATGTCAAACTTGTTAGGAAAGGTCTGTCACATTTAAGTTGTCATGGCTACTAGTCATGCTTCGGGGTTGTGTTGCAGAGCCACTCCTATTTCTCAGTCTGCACCTATCAGGGCCAAGGGTGGAGTATTTGAATCTGTTCGGTTTTCTCATTGTTGCTTGTGATTTTCTTGTGTATGCAGGTGTCTGATCAAACTCCTGGTTATACCCTGTATCGCCCTGAATACTTGGACTCTTTGAACTGGACCTCGGCTCTTTGGATTTACCCTCTTCTCACTGATTTGGACATTCTGCGCTAAGTTGGTTTTGACCTCGGCTACTCCTGGTTTTGTACCGTGCTTGCTGATTACCCCTCTGTCTTGTCTGGTTATCCGTTCTGGTATTGCCTGCATTGCACCTCCTGTCCAACACCTTATTCTGTATAAGCAACCTGGGTTCTATGTGGCCAAATCCAACCTGCCTTGCGGCGGGCTCTGGTGAAGACCCTAGAGTAGCCTTAGACTCTGCCGACCAGAGTGGTGACGAACTTGAGGTAGCGGATTTACCTGTACGCTTGATCCAGACAGTCTGCAGCCTTTGGGAAATTGCTTGTATAGCAATTCCATAAACTTGCATTCTGGGGAATTGCTCAAGTAGTGATTCCTTGGCAAAACCTTTTACTGAAGGTGCTCGGAGGGGATCTTAAAAATGGTCATGGACGACTTGCGAGACCCAACATCTCTGACATCCGCAATCTCTCAGAAAGCTCTCGGCAAAGTTAAACTGGCAACACCTCAGAGATGCTTGGAGGCTACACGTTCCGACTGTCAAAGATTTTACATTTTTTTCACATGTTCTATTATTTATTCCCGAGAGACACATTCATCCAGTGTTCTTATCATTTCAAATCTTCCAGTCTGTACAGGGTCTTGGCTGCAAGAGGGGAGCAAACATAGAAGTCGCCTATCTGGGTAGCTGACGGAGTTCTTTCGGACACATGACACAGTAAAAAGCTTGCATATAGAACTTTAATGGTTAGCCAATAAAGGTATCATACCTTCTATACTTTTGTCTTTTTTGACACAACGGTATTTAACAGGACACATGACACAAAATATTTCCACTCCCATCCTCCGGGAAACCCACAAGGTGAATTATTGCTTTAGGCTCGAGAGTCAAAAAACAAAGAGATGCAAATAAACTCCCTGCCAGAGCAAATATCCACTTTAGAAAACCTCCATAAAATAAGAAAGTCGCCTCTGCACAAGGGGAACTTACGCATTTGAGAACTCACTTAAGTTTGTTAACATAGGGCTGATACGCTGCATAAATGTATACAGCGTATCCGCCCCGGTGGCCGTGTGGTGCCGTTTTTTTCGCCCGGAATGTCCTCTCCGGAAAACAGAAGCGAAGGAAAAAAAAATGTGCGTACATACCCTCCGCCGCCCTGCAGCCCGGCCTCCTGGGATGACATTTCATCCCATGTGACCGCTGCTGTCTGTGATTGGCTGCAGAGGTCACATTGGATTAAACGGAGGACGGCGAACCTGGACGAAGCAACACAGAATTCTGGGTAAGTATAACATTTAATTATTTTTGGGTTGCGATTTCTGCGGCGGAATCGCAGTTTTTCCGCCACAAAAATCGCAACATCTGCTGTGTGTTACCTGTTTTACCTCCCCATTGAATTCAATAGGGAAAACCCGCAACAAAAAAGTAGCGATTACGCAAATACAATTGACATGCTGCGATTTAAAATTCTGCACCGCAATTACATTTCTGATCATTTTTTCCGCTTATCGTTTACGCAGCGCGTGGATGAGACTCGTTCAAATATCCACTCTGCTGCCACTGTATTATGCTGCGGATTTACCGCAACTAAATCCGCAGTATATACGCTACGTGTGAACCCGTTAAATGTCAGATCTGCCAAAAACGTATTTGATCTCTAATTCTAAAATGTAAGCGCTTGAAGATATTTGCCCAAGACCACGTCCAGACTTAAAAACAACAAAAAGCAAAGTCTTTTATTCCCACCGGACGTTCTTCGCCCTCGGGTCATAAATTCCCCTCACGCTACAAATTTTGATATAAACTTGAGCCAACGGATCCTATAAATGAAGCTGATTGATTATCAGAACTATCGGCAGAGAATAAACCAACAACCATTCACACTCCCCGAAATTAGATCCCATGCACCCGGCCGTGCCCGTAAACATGGCCCGCGATTGCGAGCACGGCCGGCCGTCGACGGCCGCATTTTCGTGCCGTGCTCCCATACAAAGTATGGGAGCACGGTCTGTAAAAATCAAAAAGTAGAACATGCTCCATAATTCCCGGCACGGTTCTAGGGCACGGACACCCTTCCGTATCGATCCGGAAAGGTGTCCGCGGCCAATCTAAATGGGCGGGTCCGTAATTGCAGAGTTTTTTTTACGGTGGTGTGCATGGGGCCCTACAAAAATACAGTCCTACATCCCTAATGGGAAGAGCCCAGGCCCGCAGGGTCTACCATGAACCAATGCAAGAAATTTCACCAAATTCTAACCAAACAATTCTCATTCCAGGTTTTCATGAGACTTTTGAGATGTTTGGAAAAATGTCAATTTCACTCTAAGGCTGCGTTCACAAGGGGCGGATATGCTGCGTCAAAGCCTGCAGCATATCCGCCATGTGCTCAGCAGGGAATTTCCGGGCGAAAAACCACACCAAACTGTGGTGCAGTTTTTCGTCCGAAATGTCCGTTGCGGAAAACTGCAGCACTTGGCCGGCCGGCAAGCAGGCCAGCCTCCTGGGATGACGTTTCCTCCCAGGAGACCGCTGTCATTGGCTGCAGCGGCGATCACATAGGATGAAGATTATGACCTGCCTGCACGCCGTTTTTCAGCCGCAGTCAAAAAACGCCTCCAAAAACGCTTTCTCTGCCTCTATTGATGTCAATGGGAGATCAGAGATGGAAATGCCTGAAGAAAGGGCACGTTGCTTCTTTTTCCCGCGAGTGTTTTTTTTCCGCCATTTTTTGCTGCGGGTTCCGACGTGGTTTCCGCTGCAAATACCGCTGCAAAAAACTCAGTGTGAACAGGGACGTAAACTTTAAAAAAAACTGATTCCTTGGTTCTTTATTCTGCAGGTCAGTCCGATATCCGTTCTACCACATTAATATATTTTTTTATGATGTTTTACGTTTACAAAGAATTGGTTTGTGTCCCGATATTCTGAGACCCGTAACTTTTTTTATTCTTCTGGCGAGCGGTCGTTTTTATTGATAACATTTTCGGGTACACACAAGTTTTTGATCACTTTTTATTCTTTTCATTTGGGGAGGTCACCAAAAAGCAGCAATTTTGGCATTGGGAATTTGGTTTTTACAGCGACATTCTTCAGGCAGGTTAAAGGGAAAAAAAAAATTTTTTTTTTTTTTTTTTTTGTTCATTATTAAAAATTCAAAGCCACCCCCCTCAGGCCAATGTCATTGATTCCCCTCTCTACTTGCAAATAAGTTTTTCGGGCAACGCGTCGCCGTGTTCATTGGACCGGGGACTTTGTGGACTCTGTTCTTTGGTTGAGATGACTTTGGAAGTCAGAATATTTAGGATTTTTGCTGTTTCCTCAGATTCGTACAACAGTCAGTAAACTGGCAATAACTCCACAATGGACCAACTACGGGCTCCGCATGTTCGGTTATCTCCACCCGGCGGCAGACGGTAAGAACACCCCAAGAGTTATTACTTGCATTGCTCACCCCTAGATCTGTCTCTCCTTATGACTTGATAGCGCCCCCTTGAGTCTTTGAGATATTAGCGTTCTGTTTTCTATTGCCATCTCGTATTTAATGACTTTGACCTTGACTTTGACCTTGACACTTTTGCACTAATTTCCTGTGCTTGAAATATGAAACGGATGACATTTCCGCCAATAGAAGACACTAAGTCCATCTTATCTGAATGACATTTCCAGAGCAATTAAATGTGATCTTTTTTTCCCTGTTATCAGCCATTTCGGGCTGGGGAGATGCTGTTTCTCATTGGGATGAGTAAAAAAAAAAAGCTGTTTCCCTTTAAATATCTTATTTCTTAACTGAGCTATCAGAAGTTGAAGTTACAGCCCGTGCTGTGATAAGAGCTTGCACGTTTGTCCCTATGACAGCACTTCCTGTTCATGTGCTCTGGAAACTCCGTGTTATCATAACAACCAATTGTATCTCTTTTATTTTGTTACCTCTGGTTTGTTGCTATGAGGCCAAGTCGCCCTATGATAATACTAAACTGTTAGAGAACAGTGACAGGAAGTGTTGTCGTAGGGGCACAACACATCTTCTTACAGGAAACTTGCGTTTTCTATATCTAACGATATAAGATATTATATTATACTATGGTAACAGGTTGTAATGTAATATCTGACTCTTTCTCCTGTTTTTTTGCTGCAGGTGAATTCCAGTTTGCGGTATCATCTGATGACAACTCGGAGTTCTGGCTCAGTGAAGATCAGTCAGTGGCAAAGCTGCGGCTCCTGTGTAGAGTAGGACCGGTACGGAGAGGCGACGCTATATACACACCAATCAGGGAGCACTCTGCAGCCATACATTTCCATCAATCCTCCAGAGACCAGGCCAGGGCCGAAAACAACGGGGGAAATAAACCACACAAACCCTAATAGGACAATCCTCTATGAGCTGAACAGATCGAGACATGTTACCTGCACTGATACATTGTAACAAATCGACAGGACAGTGATTTTTGCTGCTGATGTGTTTACCTCACTGAGGATTGTCTAGACTGGATACAATTGTAACAAACCTCCAGCTGTGAGAACTATGAGGTCTGTATGGGATGTAAACATCAATGCTTTCATTCACAGACAGCAAGCAGAGATCTTAAAAGGACAAGGAATTGAAATGCAATGTCCATTAAAAAGTTGCAGAACTTTTCATTATACAGGGAATAAACTTTATTAACTCTTTAAAGGGAACCGATCTCTCAGATGAGCTCCTGTATGGAGGTCGCATATATAGCAGCCCCCTCTGCTGGTCAGTGTGTGAAAGGGCTGATGGGGGAGGGGCAAACATATATGCTAATGAGGCATCTGCAAATGCTAAATTACGCAGTGTGACAAATTGCAATTATATCGAAATAATCGCCCCCCCCCCCCTAAATAAATATTCCCCATATAAGTTGTTTTTCTCTTTCTGTGCTGCAGGGAGGGAAGCAGTGGACTGCCCCAGGGGAGTATGGGAAATTTCAAGGTCAAATCTCCACACCAGTAAGGTAAGACACGGAGAGAACCCCCCAAAACTCCAGTCATTCAGGGGCTTACACTGTGGAAGTGGGACCCCACAGAAAATAGATAATACAACATCTCTTGGGGGGCACTCAGCCAAACGACAAGCTGTCCTGACCACCCCTCCATCGCCCACCCTCCTGTTGGATCGTCCTTATTCCCTTTTTCCCCATTCTGCCACAACTGCGGTACTGCGTGGGTGGGGTGAAAACAATCCCCGCCCCTGCCCAGGATCATCAGCACCAACAGCAGCATTGTACAAACCAGAGCGCCCCTCATCCAAGTGCCAATTATAGAATTGGGAATCAGTGGTGTGCCCATCTGCCTAATGGTAGTCACACGTCTTCCATAATTGTCATATGTTTCCTTATATTGCAGGTTGTCGGCTTCTAAGCTATATTACTTTGAATTGTTACACAAGCAGGATGAAGGAGGGACAGACCACGTGGAGCTAGCAGTGGGTGACAGTATATAAAGTATATATATATAGTGATATGGAGCATGCTGGTATAACCTGGGTATCTCCTGTATATAATTATGTATGTACAGCTGGTATAAGTTATACATCTTCTTGTATATAGTGATATGGAGCATGCTGGTATAACCTGGGTATCTCCTGTATATAATTATATATGTACAGCTGGTATAAGTTATACATCTTCTCTTATATAGTGATATGGAGCATGCTGGTATAACCTGGGTATCTTCTGTATATAATTATATCTGTATAGCTGGTATAAGTTATACATCTTCCTGTATATAGTGATATGGAGCATGCTGGTATAACCTGGGTATCTCCTGTATATAATTATATATGTACAGCTGGTATAAGTTATACATCTTCTTGTATAGAGTGATATGGAGCATGCTGGTATAACCTGGGTATCTCCTGTATATAATTATGTATGTACAGCTGGTATAAGTTATACATCTTCTTGTATATAGTGATATGGAGCATGCTGGTATAACCTGGGTATCTTCTGTATATAATTATATATGTACAGCTGGTATAAGTTATACATCTTCCTGTATATAGTGATATGGAGCATGCTGATATAACCTGGGTATCTTCTGTATATAATTATATATGTACAGCTGGTATAAGTTATACATCTTCCTGTATATAGTGATATGGAGCATGCTGGTATAACCTGGGTATCTTCTGTATATAATTATATATGTACAGCTGGTATAAGTTACACATCTTCTTGTATATAGTGATATGGAGCATGCTGGTATAACCTGGGTATCTCCTGTATATAATTATATATGTACAGCTGGTATAAGTTATACATCTTCATGTATAAAGTGATATGGAGCATGCTGGTATAACCTGGGTATCTTCTGTATGTAATTATATATGTACAGCTGGTATAAGTTATACATCTTCCTGTATATAGTGATATGGAGCATGCTGGTATAACCTGGGTATCTTCTGTATATAATTATATATGTACAGCTGGTATAAGTTATACATCTTCCTGTATATAGTGATATGGAGCATGCTGGTATAACCTGAGTATCTTCTGTATATAATTATATATGTACAGCTGGTATAAGTTATACAGCTTCTTGTATATAGTGATATGGAGCATGCTGGTATAACCTGGGTATCTTCTGTATATAATTATATATGTACAGCTGGTATAAGTTATACATCTTCCTGTATATAGTGATATGGAGCATGCTGGTATAACCTGGGTATCTTCTGTATATAATTATATATGTACAGCTGGTATAAGTTATACATCTTCCTGTATATAGTGATATGGAGCATGCTGGTATAACCTGGGTATCTTCTGTATATAATTATATATGTACAGCTGGTATAAGTTATACATCTTCCTGTATATAGTGATATGGAGCATGCTGGTATAACCTGGGTATCTTCTGTATATAATTATATATGTACAGCTGGTATAAGTTATACAGCTTCTTGTATATAGTGATATGGAGCATGCTGGTATAACCTGGGTATCTTCTGTATATAATTATATATGTACAGCTGGTATAAGTTATACATCTTCTTGTATATAGTGATATGGAGCATGCTGGTATAACCTGGGTATCTTCTGTATATAATGATATATGTACAGCTGGTATAAGTTATACATCTTCTTGTATATAGTGATATAGATCATGCTGGTATAACCTGGGTATCTTCTGTATATAATTATATATGTACAGCTGGTATAAGTTATACATCTTCTTGTATATAGTGATATGGAGCATGCTGTTATAACCTGGGTATCTTCTGTATATAATTATATATGTACAGCTGATATAAGTTATACATCTTCTTGTATATAGTGATATGGAGCATGCTGGTATAACCTGGGTATCTTCTGTATATAATTATATATGTACAGCTGGTATAAGTTATACATCTTCTTGTATATAGTGATGTGGAGCATGCTGGTATAACCTGGGTATCTTCTGTATATAATTATATATGTACAGCTGGTATAAGTTATACATCTTCTTGTATATAGTGATATGGAGCATGCTGGTATAACCTGGGTATCTCCTGTATATAATTATATATGTACAGCTGGTATAAGTTATACATCTTCTTGTATATAGTGATATGGAGCATGCTGGTATAACCTGGGTATCTTCTGTATATAATTATATATCTACAGCTGGTATAAGTTATACATCTTCTTGTATATAGTGATATGGAGCACGCTGGTATAACCTGGGTATCTCCTGTATATAATTATATATGTACGGCTGGTATAAGTTATACATCTTCCTGTATATAGTGATATGGAGCATGCTGGTATAACCTGGGTATCTTCTGTATATAATTATATATGTACAGTTGGTATAAGTTACACATCTTCTTGTATATAGTGATATGGAGCATGCTGGTATAACCTGGGTATCTTCTGTATATAATTATATATGTGCAGCTGGTATAAGTTATACATCTTCCTGTATATAGTGATATGGAGCATGCTGGTATAACCTGGGTATCTCCTGTATATAGTTATATATGTACAGCTGGTATAAGTTATACATCTTCTTGTATATAGTGATATGGAGCATGCTGGTATAACCTGGGTATCTTCTGTATATAATTATATATGTACAGCTGGTATAAGTTATACATCTTCTTGTATATAGTGATATGGAGCATGCTGGTATAACCTGGGTATCTCCTGTATATAGTTATATATGTACAGCTGGTATAAGTTATACATCTTCCTGTATATAGTGATATGGAACATGCTGGTATAACCTGGGTATCTTCTGTATATAATTATATATGTACAGCTGGTATAAGTTATACATCTTCTTGTATATAGTGATATGGAGCATGCTGCTATAACCTGGGTATCTTCTGTATATAATTATATATGTACAGCTGGTATAAGTTATATATCTTCTTGTATATAGTGATATGGAGCATGCTGGTATAACCCGGGTATCTTCTGTATATAATTATATATGTACAGCTGGTATAAGTTATACATCTTCTTGTATATAGTGATATGGAGCATGCTGGTATAACCTGGGTATCTACTGTATATAATTATATATGTACAGCTGGTATAAGTTATACATCTTCTTGTATATAGTGATATGGAGCATGCTGGTATAACCTGGGTATCTTCTGTATATAGTTATATATGTACAGCTGGTATAAGTTATACATCTTCTTGTATATAGTGATATGGAGCATGCTGGTATAACCTGGGTATCCTCTGTATATAATTATATATGTACAGCTGGTCGGTACTAGTAGTTGTAGTCCGTATACCTCTATCTCACTCTCCCCATGTCTTCCTCCGGTAGTGGCGTGACTTTTCTCCGGGCTCTCAGTTCAGACTCATAGACTCGCAGTTCCTGTCTCTTTTCTCTGGTAAGTTTTTATTGTCTGTAGATTATTATTATTATTATTAGTATTATTATTAGTATTATTATTAGTATTATTATTATTAGTATTATTATTAGTATTATTATTAGTATTATTATTATTAGTATTATTAGTATTATTATTAGTATTATTATTAGTATTATTATTAGTATTAGTATTATTAGTATTATTATTAGTATTATTATTAGTATTATTATTAGTATTATTATTAGTAGTATTATTATTAGTATTATTATTAGTATTATTATTATTATTAGTATTATTAGTATTATTAGTATTATTAGTATTATTATTAGTATTAGTATTAGTATTAGTATTAGTATTATTATTATTATTAGTATTATTAGTATTATTAGTATTATTATTAGTATTATTATTAGTATTATTAGTATTATTAGTATTATTATTCGTATTATTAGTATTATTAGTATTATTATTAGTATTATTATTAGTATTATTAGTATTAGTATTATTATTAGTATTATTAGTATTATTAGTATTATTATTAGTATTATTATTAGTATTAGTATTATTATTATTAGTATTATTATTAGTATTATTTTTAGTATTATTATTATTAGTATTATTATTATTATTATTATTAGTATTATTATTAGTGTCCGCTCCTTCAGACATGGTCCTGTACTTACTGAATTATGAGCTTGTAATTATCTATACACTTTGTTGCAATGGCGGATATAACAGAGTCTTCCACGGTCTTAGGCCACACCCACTTATAAATGCTCCGCCCATTCTTAGTCTTGGTGTCACTCCGGTGTTGGTCGCGTCCTCTGTCATGATTATTCACTTTCTATCTATAGAGGACATGAACCTGCCCCTGGGAAACACATCACTGATACCCCTGAGTAAAGCGAGTCATCACATGGAGGGGCCCAAGCAGCACCCGGCGGACATGCTGAAAGAAGATCGCAGAGACAACACGTACAAAGGTGAGACCATCGGCACCCGAAGAGTCTAGTAAAAGCCCTAAAAAATCCTAGTTTCATGGAAATGAAGATTAATCTTTGTATAAAGAAAAGTTCTGCAACTTTTTAATAGAATTTGTATGACAATTCTGCACTATTTTCAAGATCTCTGCTTGCTATCAGTAAATAGAAGAATTCTTCTTGATATTCAGAAGCTGAAAACCTATTTTGACCTAATATTACTCACAACTGAAGGTTTGTTACAATTGTATCCTGTCTAGACAATCCTCTGAGAGAAAAACACATCAACAGCACAAATCTCTCATGTCCTGATAGTTTGTTACAATGTATCAGTCTAGAGTCCAGGATGTTCAGCTCTCAGAAAATTATCTAGACTGCATACAACTGTAACAAACTTTCAGCTATGAGAAGTATTAGGTTCAGCTTCTGAATGTCAACATTAAATTTTTCCAATTCACTGATGGCAAGCAGAGATCTTGAAAATGGTGATGAATTGTAACACAAAGTATAGTAGAAAGTTGCAGATCTTTTCTTTATAGAATAATGAAGCTTCATATAGATAAAACCATCACAATAATCCCAGACATGAAATCCTCCAAATCTTTGCTTCTCTTTTTCAGTCCATCCTCTGCCTATGAAGCGGGTGCAAAGTGTCCTACCCCTCTGCAGCTACAAGCCCAGCTACCTGGCGGAGGGACTGCCACTACAACGATACCAGGGACTGGAGTTTGTAAGTGTAGGGGTTGGCGTGAAACACCGGGGAGGACAGACCATATGTGCAGCTTGTTCAGCTGTTACACACTCTATTGCTTTCTGTTATCAGCCCTTTTAGGCTGGGGAGAGGCTGACTATAGTGATCTCCAATGGGATGAGTGAGAAAAAGTGCAGAAACCTCCCCTCCCCCATGATCCCTACTTTATGTCACATATCTCCAGTGCTGAGACATTACATCATATGTGTGACTGATATCAGCCGCTCCTCTTATAACACTCCAGCACTATTATATCCTCCAGAGACATTACATCATATGTGACTGATATCAGCCGCTCCTCTTATATCACTCCAATACTATTATATCCTCCAGAGACATTACATCATATGTGTGACTGATATCAGCCGCTCCTCTTATATCACTCCAGCACTATTATATCCTCCAGAGACATTACATCATATATGTGACTGATATCAGCCGCTCCTCTTATATCACTCCAGCACTATTATATCCTCCAGAGACATTACATCATATATGTGACTGATATCAGCCGCTCCTCTTATATCACTCCAATACTATTATATCCTCCAGAGACATTACATCATATGTGACTGATATCAGCCGCTCCTCTTATATCACTCCAGTACTATTATATCCTCCAGAGACATTACATCATATGTGTGACTGATATCAGCCGCTCCTCTTATATCACTCCAGCACTATTATATCCTCCAGAGACATTACATCATATGTGTGACTGATATCAGCCGCTCCTCTTATAACACTCCAGCACTATTATATCCTCCAGAGACATTACATCATATGTGTGACTGATATCAGCCGCTCCTCTTATAACACTCCAGTACTATTATATCCTCCAGAGACATTACATCATATGTGTGACTGATATCAGCCGCTCCTCTTATATCACTCCAGTACTATTATATCCTCCAGAGACATAACATCATATGTGTGACTGATATCAGCCGCTCCTCTTATATCACTCCAGCACTATTATATCCTCTAGAGACATTACATCATATGTGACTGATATCAGCAGCTCCTCTTATATCACTCCAGCACTATTATATCCTCCAGAGACATTACATCATATGTGACTGATATCAGCCGCTCCTCTTATATCACTCCAGCACTATTATATCCTCCAGAGACATTACATCATATGTGTGACTGATATCAGCTGCTCCTCTTATAATACTCCAGTACTATTATATCCTCCAGAGACATTACATCATGTGTGACTGATATCAGCCGCTCCTCTTATAACACTCCAGTACTATTATATCCTCCAGAGACATTACATCATATGTGACTGATATCAGCCGCTCCTCTTATATCACTCCAGCACTATTATATCCTCCAGAGACATTACATCATATGTGTGACCGATATCAGCTGCTCCTCTTATAATACTCCAGTACTATTATATCCTCCAGAGACATTACATCATATGTGACTGATATCAGCCGCTCCTCTTATAACACTCCAGTACTATTATATCCTCCAGAGACATTACATCATATATGTGACTGATATCAGCCGCTCCTCTTATATCACTCCAGCACTATTATATCCTCCAGAGACATTACATCATATGTGTGACTGATATCAGCCGCTCCTCTTATATCACTCCAGTAATATTATATCCTCCAGACATTACATCATATGTGTGACTGATATCAGCCTCTCCTCTTATAACACTCCAGCACTATTATATCCTCCAGAGACATTACATCATATGTGTGACTGATATCAGCCGCTCCTCTTATATCACTCCAGCACTATTATATCCTCCAGAGACATTACATCATATGTGTGACTGATATCAGCCGCTCCTCTTATATCACTCCAGCACTATTATATCCTCCAGAGACATTACATCATATGTGTGACTGATATCAGCCGCTCCTCTTATATCACTCCAGTAATATTATATCCTCCAGACATTACATCATATGTGTGACTGATATCAGCCGCTCCTCTTATATCACTCCAGTACTATTATATCCTCCAGAGACATTACATCATATGTGACTGATATCAGCCGCTCCTCTTATATCACTCCAGCACTATTATATCCTCCAGAGACATTACATCATATATGTGACTGATATCAGCCGCTCCTCTTATAACACTCCAGTACTATTATATCCTCCAGAGACATTACATCATATGTGTGACTGATATCAGCCGCTCCTCTTATAACACTCCAGTACTATTATATCCTCCAGAGACATTACATCATATGTGTGACTGATATCAGCCTCTCCTCTTATAACACTTCAGTACTATTATATTCTCCAGAGACATTACATCATATGTGACTGATATCAGCCGCTCCTCTTATAACACTCCAGTACTATTATATCCTCCAGAGACATTACATCATATGTGTGACTGATATCAGCCGCTCCTCTTATAACACTCCAGCACTATTATATCCTCCAGAGACATTACATCATATGTGTGACTGATATCAGCCGCTCCTCTTATAACACTCCAGTACTATTATATCCTCCAGACATTACATCATATGTGTGACTGATATCAGCCGCTCCTCTTATATCACTCCAGCACTATTATATCCTCCAGAGACATTACATCATATGTGTGACTGATATCAGCTGCTCCTCTTATAGCACTCCAGTACTATTATATCCTCCAGAGACATTACATCATATGTGTGACTGATATCAGCCGCTCCTCTTATATCACTCCAGCACTATTATATCCTCCAGAGACATTACATCATATGTGTGACTGATATCAGCCGCTCCTCTTATATCACTCCAGCACTATTATATCCTCCAGAGACATTACATCATATATGTGACTGATATCAGCCGCTCCTCTTATAACACTCCAGTACTATTATATCCTCCAGAGACATTACATCATATGTGTGACTGATATCAGCCGCTCCTCTTATATCACTCCAGCACTATTATATCCTCCAGAGACATTACATCATATGTGTGACTGATATCAGCTGCTCCTCTTATATCACTCCAGCACTATTATATCCTCCAGAGACATTACACCATATGTGTGACTGATATCAGCCGCTCCTCTTATATCACTCCAGCACTATTATATCCTCCAGAGACATTACATCATATGTGTGACTGATATCAGCCGCTCCTCTTATAACACTCCAGCACTATTATATCCTCCAGAGACATTACATCATATGTGTGACTGATATCAGCCGCTCCTCTTATATCACTCCAGCACTATTATATCCTCCAGAGACATTACATCATATATGTGACTGATATCAGCCGCTCCTCTTATATCACTCCAGCACTATATTCCAGAGACATTACATCATATATGACTGATATCAGCCGCTCCTCTTATATCACTCCAGCACTATTATATCCTCCAGAGACATTACATCATATGTGTGACTGATATCAGCTGCTCCTCTTATATCACTCCAGCACTATTATATCCTCCAGAGACATTACATCATATGTGTGACTGATATCAGCCGCTCCTCTTATATCACTCCAGTACTATTATATCCTCCAGAGACATTACATCATATGTGTGACTGATATCAGCCGCTCCTCTTATAACACTCCAGTACTATTATATCCTCCAGAGACATTACATCATATGTGACTGATATCAGCCGCTCCTCTTATATCACTCCAGTACTATTATATCCTCCAGAGACATTACATCATATGTGACTGATATCAGCCGCTCCTCTTATAACACTCCAGTACTATTATATCCTCCAGAGACATTACATCATATGTGTGACTGATATCAGCCGCTCCTCTTATATCACTCCAGTACTATTATATCCTCCAGAGACATTACATCATATGTGACTGATATCAGCCGCTCCTCTTATAACACTCCAGTACTATTATATCCTCCAGAGACATTACATCATATGTGTGACTGATATCAGCCGCTCCTCTTATATCACTCCAGTACTATTATATCCTCCAGAGACATTACATCATATGTGACTGATATCAGCCGCTCCTCTTATATCACTCCAGTACTATTATATCCTCCAGAGACGTTACATCATATGTGACTGATATCAGCCGCTCCTCTTATATCACTCCAGTACTATTATATCCTCCAGAGACATTACATCATATGTGACTGATATCAGCCGCTCCTCTTATATCACTCCAGCACTATTATATCCCCCAGAGACATTACATCATATGTGACTGATATCAGCCGCTCCTCTTATATAACTCCAGCACTATTATATCCTCCAGAGACATTACATCATATGTGTGACTGATATCAGCCGCTCCTCTTATATAACTCCAGCACTATTATATCCTCCAGAGACATTACATCATATGTGTGACTGATATCAGCCGCTCCTCTTATATCACTCCAGCACTATTATATCCTCCAGAGACATGACATCATATGTGTGACTTATTCTATGTTATTATGAGGGGTCGGTTGTTCCCTTCTTGTATCGTGAATATTCATGAGGGCAGCAATGTAGTATATAATATAGGTGTGTTATATATGGGGACATGCGCAGTTATTATGATGATATCCGGGTCTATCTATAACACTTTCTGCCTCCCCAGGTTCGCCTCACATACGTGTATCCTAATGATTATACACGGCTCAGTCACATGGAGAAGGACAACGAGTGCATGTACCAGGAGAACCTTCGTTACAGTGACAGGTATCCGGAGCCTCCTCACCAACACATACGAGTAAATGGGGGTATAACGCAGGGGTGGTATAAGGGGTTGGGCATTTGGGCAGTGCCATGTGGCCTGGGGTCCCCTTTCTACAGAAGGTTGTCAACTGACTGCGCCATCACTGCCAATCACCCATTTCCTTTCTGCCCCTCCCTCACCTAGATTGGCACGAGGAGAGGCACTGGCAATAAATCGGTATAAAAGCAGCAGATGTTGCACTAAACCGTTATCTCTTATCCCACAGACTGAGATATAATAAATACATGAAGGCGGACCGACCACACTCCGGACATGTCGATCACCCAGGTAATACTACATCCGATCTATACATGTGAAAGAACTACAGGATAGTATACAGCTATATATCTGCACTCAGAGGTTAGATACATTTTATGTAGAGTGTATCTAACTTTAGCTCAATTGCTACTTTCAAGGGGTGCAAAAACATGACCCAATGTAATACATGGACGTGCCGGGTGCTCGAGAGAGATGAAGGGCCCAAATGAAAAAAATTGATTTTGGGGAAAAATGACCCCACATTTGCTGCCACCTCTTCTCCTGTGTACATTATTATGATGAGTGGGGGTCCTAACCTCCACAACCCCACTGATCATCTAGTTATTACATGTCCATTTTTTGGGAACATCTTGTAAACACACTTTTCATGTAACAGGTTCGCCAGAGGACTACAACCCCCATGATTTCCAGTATGAAAACAATGAGGATAAATTTGTTCATAGAAGAGAACAGGAAGAACCAAATAAAGATGAAATCATAAGACAGAGGAAGCTTTTCTTTGTAGAAGACGAAAACAGACTATCAAGTCCCAGGAGACCCAATCACCGGAGGAGAGGACGGCCCCAGGAAAACATTAGAAGTATGAACATGGAAAGTCTCGAAAATCCAGATCCAAAAAGGTCCAACAACCGTATAAGCCAGCCACCCACAACTGGGCGAGAAAACATGAAAACGCCTTCCCTCGGTAATTCCAGACCTCAAAAGAGAAAACGTAACCATCTTCCAAATTCAGAGAATGTGACCCATGGCCAAGGTCATGCTGAGGTAGCGAGAAACATGTCCAGCATCTCAAGGTATATGGAAAGGCAAAACCAAGAACTACAAAAAGAAAACAAAAAGGTTCATGGTAGACAGAGGAGCGATCAACAAGGGGCAAACCTAGAGATGCTGGACCCTCAGAAGATGAATCATAGGAAGGAGCTATACGAGACGGAAGAGCCACCACGAGGAGCAAAGTTACAACAGAACCCAAAAACAGTAGCCAGACAAGGTCCCAATACTCATGATGGAAGGAAGATACAAGACAAAATACAAAGATCCAATTGGGATGAGGAAAATAAACCCAAGCTGAACATAGATGAAGATGTGAAACCAGAAAAGGACAAGATGCCGGACTCTCAAAAAAACCATACAAAGGACGAGAACTTTGGACGAGGTGATGGGAGGGTGCAAGACAATGTTATGGGTGAGAATTTAATCCAAAAAGGAAATGTTGGGGTTGAACAGAACCCTGGACTGAATCAATTTATAGATCTGGGATCTCAATTAGGTGATAGACCTGGTGAAAACGCAATACATCCTACAACCTCTAGAAGGTCAAAACTTGGTAAGAATGTAAGGCAGGACGTTGGGTGGACTAGATCGGGTCTTGAGAACATTGAGGAGATGGACCAAGGACGTGAACATCAAAATGAAGGAATATATCAAGGCCAGGAGGTCATCTTGGAAGAAAATGTGGAGAAAAGTCAAGACCGTCAACCAGTTGAGCTTGGAAGACAGAGAATGGAGAACCGTGTAGAAAACCCACCAATCACCAATCAGAATAGGAAACAAAGACTTGAACACGTAGAAAGGGCGAATTACATGACATCAGCTAGTGACACCAAAGACTTAAATCAAATTGTTCTGAGAAGCCAAGATGGAAGATTGGGCCAAGAAGAAGCTCAAATTCAACAAAAAATGGAAGATGGGAGTCGGGAAGCTGCAGCGGGAGAATACCAAAGTCTACAACAGCCCAACTCCGACAACTTTGCAAAGGAAAACCCAGATAATAATGATGGAGATGATCAGGAGGCGGAAGGTTATCAGCCTTATCGGGAAGAGGATCCTGAGGAAGAGGATGAGGAAGACCAGGAGCTTGAATATCCTTTTGTTTTTGAGGAACCTGTGTTCTGGAATCGGACTTTCCATGTGGGTCAGACAGATTTCCAGGTTCTTAGGTCAGACTACCTTGATCTAAAGTGTAACACTTCTGGGAATCTCCAGCTGAGTGAAAGTGAAGCCCTGACCATAGTTGGATCATTTATGAGGAAGCTCAACCAGTGGCATCGAGGGTGAGAACTTTGGTCATCTGTGGTGATACTGAAATAGAGGAAGGAAGTTGGGCGACGGAGACGTAAGTTAGGTAGGAGGATGAGATGTTGATGTATTAAGAGCGTTCAGGAGAGGTCAGCGGGTTGTTAGACAACACGAGAACATAGACCATGGGATCAGAACAACTAGAACATGAGCACCAAGACCATAAGCGTTATAGAACCAACATGTATATGTAGACTATATATAAAGAACATGAGAACCATGACCAGGAGAAACGATCTATATATTTAGACCATAATAACCTAGACATTGGCCATGAGAACCAATATATATCTAGAACATGAAAACCATGACCATGAGAACCAATCTATATACCCAGACTTTGAGAACCAAGACATTGGTGATTGCAGCCAATATGTAGACCACAAAAACAAAGACCATAGCCATGAGAATCAATCTATATATCGAGAACAGAGCCATGAGACCCAATCTATAGAGCCAGAACACGGCCATGTGACCCAATCTATAGATCTAGAACATAGCCTTGAGAACCAATCTATAGATCCAGAACATGGCCATGAGACACAATCTATAGATCCAGAACATGGCCATGAGACCCAATATATAGATCCAGAACATGGCCATGAGAACCAATCTTTTAATCCAGAACATGGCCACGAGAACCAATAAATAGATCTAGAACGTGGCCATGAGAACCAAACTATAGACCTAGAACATGGCCATGAGAACCACTCTATAGACCTAGAACATGGCCATGAGAACCACTCTATAGACCTAGAACATGGCCATGAGAACCAATCTATAGACCTAGAACATGGCCATGAGAACCAATCTATAGACCTAGAACATGGGCATGAGATCCAATCTATAGATCCAGAACATGGCCGTGAGACCCAATCTATAGATCCAGAACATGGCCATAAGAACCAATCTATTAATCCAGAACATGGCTGTGAGACCCAATCTATAGATCCAGAACATGGCCATAAGAACCAATCTATTAATCCAGAACATGGCCAAGAGACCCAATCTATAGATCTAGAACATGAGAACGACCATGAGAACCAATCCACATATCTACTGTAGAACAGGAGAACAAATCTGTATCCCTAGAACATGAGGACCAAGATCATGACCATGAGAACCAATTTGACAACAGATAATGAATCTGTATAAGTAGAGACAAGTCTCATGCAGCACAAAGTATTTCAGGACCAATCTATAACTAGAGAGTGAGTGAAGCTAATCAGTGTTATGTGAGGAGGTCATTAAAGATAAGTAGGAGATGACAGGCTTAAAGTTCTATAGTGGGAGGAACACGGTTCCTAGCAGCACAGAGTATTTCAGGAGATGTGTGTGCTGCTCTTTTGGAGGCAGTGTGAACGAATTGGGAAATGAAACAACGGAGAATTACATGGGTCGTCTACCTAATATAAACGTCTCACCTCCATGTGGGTTTGTTCCCGGACGCAGAATGTACCGGCTCCAGAAGATCGTTAATATTGAGAAACACCTGGATTACGCGCGGGGGAGTCGATATTTCCTGGACTTGGAGCTTAAAGACAAATACAACCGTCTTGTGAGATTTGCTCATTATGTCTTCGCCCCCGGCTGGACCGGACTGACCCAGGAGGGGAGTGAGCAGAAGAGGGACATGAAGTATGAGATGTGGGGTCTACGTCAGAGGCCGACGGGCAATGAGAAGCGGGTTGAGCTGTGCTGGCCGAGCGGCCTGGTCTGGAACACGCGGGCCATGGTCTATTTTATAGTGCCAGGTGAGTGGCGCGAGGCGTGCGGCGCACGGTAAGTCTTCTCATAGCTCATTACATGTAACGAGGCACATAACCGTCTGCGTAGCTATTCCAGGGGATGTATCACTACACTACAAGGCAGATTTGCCATTCAGGAGACTGGGAAAGCAGAGCTATAGTGGCGGCAATAAAGTTTGCAATTCTTTGCAGTGAAAAACCAAGCTCGTTGGGTGCAGAAGTTTATCTGGGACATGGAGACTTTGTACGACGCCACAAGGGACCCGAATTTCACGGTCATCATTGTGGACTTTGGCAGCACTGACCTGGATGTTCGGGACGCCCTGAAGCGCTCACGTTTACTTAGGTAATGAGAGACTTTAAGCTTTTAGTCCATCTTCACCTTTTCACATCATTCTGTAAAATATCTTCCTAGCGGTCGTGGCTCCGTTTTTTATGATACAGAGCTCCAAATCCCCTCCATAGACAGTTACATGATAAAGTTCTGCCTACCTGCAGCCACCACTAGGGGGAGCCCAGGAACTTACTGCATACTGTTATTCAATGTATAATCTGTATGTAGTGAGCTCCCTCTAGTGGTGGCTGCCGGTAGACAGAATTTTATAATGTAACTGTCTATGCAGGGGATTTGGAGCTGTGGGGTAGGAATACTGTGTTGATAAAAACATCGGTCTGGTCCTATATAAAGGTGTATATAACATATCATAGCCAGTGTTGCTGCTAAAGGGGAGGGATAGACCCCAGCTCAGGATGGCCCCATACTGTTTCCCCATGGCGTGTACCTAGACAGGGCTCAAAGCAGTGCAAATCTTGCATTAGGGACTGGCCACCGTTCAACCCAAGAAGGAATGGGGATGTCGGGACAAAAACAGCCACCCCTAAGTGTGACGGGATGGGGTGCTGAACAGAAGGGGGCACTGTTTTGAATACTTTTCCTCCTCTTCTATCTGCAGATACCAATTTGCACAACTCGAAGGAAACTTTGAGCGTTCTGCAGGCCTACAGGCTGGCATAGATCTGGTGAAGGTGAGTCTGACGGGGTCATGGTCAGCCATGGTCAGCCATAGTCCACGGTGTAAATTATAGGGGTGTTATAACTGTATACCTAGACAAATTTGACATTCGGGGCTCTGAGAAAGCTGGGTGACTACTCGCTATATTGGTTATGACCCATCCTTCGAAGAAACAACTAATTCGATTTTATTACTTGAAGTCAACTCGAGTTTTTTGTGGATTTTTGTTATGAAATGTTCTCGTTAGTGATGTCATCATATGACACGTGATGTCATCATATTATACAACCTATCTCCTCCCCTCCAGAACCCTCGCAGTATCCTCTTCCTGTGTGACCTCCACATACATTTTCCTCCGTCAATCATCGACTCTGTGCGGACTCACACGGTGGAGGGTAAGATGGTGTACGCCCCCACGGTAATGCGGCTGAACTGCGGAGCTTCTCCTCGATGGCCTGACGGTGAGAGCTGAGTTTTTGCATCTATTATTATAAGGTTATATCTGTACCCCCCCCCCTAACCGTCCCATCCAGTCGGTAAAATCAATAAGGTGATGATGTTCTGGCTGCAGGATATTGGGAAGTGAATGGATTCGGCCTGCTGGGAATTTACAAGTCAGACCTGGATCATATCGGAGGAATGAACACGGAAGAATTTCGGGACAGATGGGGAGGAGAAGACTGGGAGCTGATAGACAGGTGAGAGGTTTAAAGCACAACGCCGCCCAAAAATAAAATTGTAATAGGCAGGGGCGGGACCAGGGGCGTAAACTAAGAAGGGAACTCCCCAGAGCAACATCACAATAGGACGCCCCCTGCTGGTTGAGAGGGTTAAAATATTCTTCTAGCATTTTTTATTTGCCAAATACTCCAAATAAATCGACATTCCGGATTATCAGACTGATATAAAGAAGTAAATTAAAATTTACACTGAAGGGTACAGATCCTCCTTGCGGGCACAGGAAGGACTGGGCAGAGGTGCGATTGGGCATTGTCAAGCTGAGGGAACCCAAAGGCGCCTTCTCTACCTAGACAACAGAGCCGGGTGTAAAGATAGAAAAATCGATTCGACCTATCTGCTAATTCACCCGCCTATAGAATACAATGCATTCTGGGAACTGGATTTGTAGAGCGATCGCTCTGATTTGATAACTTTACTCATACACTTTATACTGATGGCGGAAACATCGTGAATCGATACGCAAATCAGTAAATCCCAGTCACATGGCTAAAAACTCATCGTATAGTGAGGTTCTTTTTTTTTTTCCCCATTAGGATTGTCCACGCTGGGCTGGAGGTAGAGCGGTTGGCGGTCAGGAACTTTTACCATCATTTTCACTCCAAGCGCGGCATGTGGAACCGCCGGACAGCGCCAAAGGATCAGCAGAACGTGTGAAGAATGCTGCATTTACCGGAGCAAGTCTGGGGGACACCGAAGCACCCCAACACCCACCTCAGCTCTCCATCATGGTGGAGGTCCCACCTGCTGTCTTATATGGAGCAGAGGACCCTTGGTCATTGCAGATACCTTTGATGCTATTTGCCCCTAGGGGGCAACAGTGGGATACACCTTGTGGGGCAAGAAACTTTGTATAGCTGATCTAGACCCATAGCCGGGGCTGTTCAGTATAAGACCCATCGGACTGGAACGGGTCAGCACTCGGATCTGGACGGAACATATAAGGAGTATTTAGAGCCTAAAGTGCCTTATAGGGGATATGGACTCTTACTGTGACCTGCTCACCCTGGCTGTGGGATAGTGCCCCCTATTGTAGCATAATAGAACTGCAGGAACGTGCGTATTGTACATCCTTTATTCACTCCGTCCTCCATAGAAAATACCGGAACCGCTAACGATCGTTCGTTCGTCTGTTACGGTAAAATACGCTGCACTATTGCTCCCCCTACTGGTCATCAGCGGTTTCGTCATTTTTTTTTTATCCTCTCAGTACGACAATATGAATAACTGTATAAAACGCGTCACTCCTGCCATTCTGTTAATGGGTTAGTGGTAAAGGGAACTGGGTCTTTTTACAATAAATCGCCATTATTAGAGGGTACAGACTAGGAGAGTATGTGGGCGCTTCCAATATCACCCTTGGGATTTAAAGGGGTTGTGTGAGGTTAGAAAAACCTTCTTACAGAAACAGCGCTACTCTTGTAACATAGGCTGTGTCTGGTACTGCAGCTCAACTCCATTTACTTGAATGACACTGAGCTGTAATACCAAAACCAACCTATGAAGAAGAGTGGCGCTGTTCTTTGAAGAAGGCAGCCATGTTTTTCTCATGTCATTTGTTCTATTCTATATTATTTTTCCAAAGGGTAGACATGGGTAATACACCTCAGCCTATAGTACAAGTAGCCATACAACCACATTTTTCTTGGGTATGTCGGATGTGTATATACGGGACATCACCTTCGGTTCTTTTGTCATTTCCATGCCTCAAAAAAATAAATTTGGGGTGAAAAAAACAAAATTAATTGAAAATAAATTTGGAACATTAAAAAAATCACTCGAGACAAAGATCCCGATAATGAAATAAATGTGATAAAAATTCATTTTGTGGCACGAAAAAAACTGCTACAAAGTTTGGGGAACAAAAACGTTTAAATTCCAATTTTTTATTTTTATTTAGAATGATTTTTGACGGTGAACTTGTAATATTTCTCATCATACGTAGGTTAGACTTTAGAATATAGGCAGCCCCTCCCCCCCCCTCCGTAATATTATAGGGCGTTCGTGATCACGTCTGTGCATGGGGTGGAGACGTGTAGGATTACGTCGGTGATACAATGATCCTCCGCTGGGCTGCGAGGACAGATACGATGATAGAATAAGCCGGTGTCACACCCCTGGTCTATATATTAAGCCCCCAACACAATCCGTCCCCCCAAACCCAGAATCTCCACGCGGTTTATATTTTCCATGTTGTTTTACATTTCTTTTTGTCTTTTGTTCCTGCAGCCGAAATCATCAGTGTAAATAATATTATTAGTGTTTTTATCATTGTTATTATTAGTTTTATTTTATGTATTAGTAGTTTTTAATATTATTATTGTTTTTAGTATTATGTTCGTTATTTTTATCATTATTATATTATTATTATTTTTCTTATCATTTTATTATTTTTATTATTTTTATTATCATTCTTTTTGTTATCATTTTTATCACAGTAAAGCACAGAGGAGTTCGGCTTCACAAATCACACGAGGAATATTTGATGATTTATTTTTACGTATATAATGCAGCAGATTAGAGCCGGGAAACAGTAAGAAATAAATTATTAAATCTGTCAGGAATGTAAAGAGAAGCGAGACAATGATGATGATGATGATGATGATGATGATGACGAGGGTCTGTGTATTAGAGCAGGTGATGATGACGATGATGATGAGGGTCTGTGTATTAGAGCAGATGATGATGATGATGATGATGACGAGGGTCTGTGTATTAGAGCAGGTGATGATGATGATGATGACGATGACGATGACGATGATGATGATGAGGGTCTGTGTATTAGAGCAGATGATGATGATGATGATGATGATGAGGGTCTGTGTATTAGAGCAGGTGATGATGACGATGACGATGACGATGATGAGGGTCTGTGTATTAGAGCAGATGATGATGATGATGATGATGATGACGAGGGTCTGTGTATTAGAGCAGGTGATGATGACGATGATGATGAGGGTCTGTGTATTAGAGCAGATGATGATGATGATGATGATGATGACGAGGGTCTGTGTATTAGAGCAGATGATGATGATGATGATGATGATGACGAGGGTCTGTGTATTAGAGCAGGTGATGATGATGATGACGATGACGATGAGGGTCTGTGTATTAGAGCAGATGATGATGATGATGAAATCTAACGACTTATTAATTAATATTCATAAATACATAAAGTCCAGTCCATGGAGGTGAGAAAATCACAGCGAGGAAAATCCAGGTCATCACCGCTGGAAACTGTAACACAAGAACAAAGAGGAGCGAGATCCACCTATATACCGGATACAAGCCCGAGACGTATAGCATTCTTACATACATATATCGGAGACTGCACATCTGTAAGACCCAGGCCCCTATAGCTACGCCGCTGGAGAGAATTGGATGCATTGTCTCAGCAGACAGTATCACACATGATCGGATTAGATACACAGCTCAGCAGACAGTATCACACATGATTAGATTAGATACACAGCTCAGCAGACAGTATCACACATGATCGGATTAGATACACAGCTCAGCAGACAGTATCACACATGATTAGATTAGATACACAGCTCAGCAGACAGTATTGCACATGATAGGATTAGATACACAGCTCAGCAGACAGTATCACACATGATAGGATTAGATACACGGCTCAGCAGACAGTATCACACATGATAGGATTAGATACACAGCTCAGCAGACAGTATCACACATGATAGGATTAGATACAGCGGCTCAGCAGACAGTATCACACATGATAGGATTAGATACAGAGGCTCAGCAGACAGTATCACACATGATAGGATTAGATACACAGCTCAGCAGACAGTATCACACATGATAGAATTAGATACACTGCTCAGCAGACAGTATCACACATGATAGGATTAGATACACAGCTCAGCAGACAGTATCACACATGATAGGATTAGATACGCAGCTCAGCAGACAGTATCACACATGATAGGATTAGATACACGGCCCACAGACAGTATCACACATGATAGGATTAGATACACAGCTCAGCAGACAGTATCACACATGATAGGATTAGATACACAGCTCAGCAGACAGTATCACACATGATAGGATTAGATACACAGTCCCTGTCCCTGGAGATCACTTTATAATAAAATGTTTGGTACCTTAATAAGCAGTTTCTTATATTCGTCTCGCCCTCTAGTGCACTTCCCGTGGCCCCCGTGATGGGTAGAGACCCGTTTTTTGCACCCCAAATGCTGTAATGAAGATATTGATGAGAACGGTGACAAACACGAGAGCGGTGGCCACATTGTTCATCACGTCCAGACGCAGCTGCTTAGAAACGTCATTCAAGTTCTTACGAGCTGTAGATGGAAGGAACATGAGGGGTTAAACAATCCTGCGACCAGGAGGCCGTCAGCATTACACGTAGCGCAATTACTGCAGAATTTCCACAGCATACCTCAGGGTATGTTCACACGGCTGTGAACGCCTCGAAAAACGGCTAAAAATGCAGGGACTGAACGCCTCAAACATCTGCCCATTGATTTCAATAGGGAAAAACGGCGTTCCGTTCCCACGGGGCGTTTTTTACGCGGCCGTTTTGAAAAACGGCCGTATAAAAAAACGCCTCGTAAAATGAAGTGCATGTCGCTTCTTGAGCCGTTTTTCATTGACTCAATAGAAAAACAGCTCCAAAAACGGCCGTAAAAAACGCTGCAAAAAACACCTGATGCTTAAGAAACTTCTGAAAATCAGGGGCTGTTTACACTTGAAGATAGCTCCATATTTTACGTCCGTTTTTGGTTTGCCGTGTGAACATAGCCTTACATGCTGCAGAATCCGCACCGCAGTCAATATTACGACACGTCTTTTCTGCAAAGTTTTTCGCAGCGCGTGGATGAGACTTGTACAAATTCTGCAGTGTTTACGTTACCTGTAGAAATAGCCTAAAGATAACCATGAGAAATGGGGCTAGAGCCTGCGAGCAATAACAACAGCGCCACCTACAGGCTATGTCCTAAAACAACGCCCCACCAAATAAATAATGGCCTCATGTGCAATAGGATTTGTTGTGGACTTATCGCCATCTTGTGGCCAAGAATGTTGCTGCAGGTGATTAACTTATTCTATCTTCTCTCCAAAGACTGTGGCATTGAATGCAATCTATTGTTCCCTGTTATCATCCATATCAGGGTGGGGAGAGGCTGACTGTAAAACTCATCTATTGCTCCCTGTTATCAGCCATTTAAGACTGGGAAGTGGCTGACTAGTGTTCTTCATGCTTAGAGGATACGTTTTATGTTGAGTCTCCACACGGTTTCTTACCAATAATAATCAGCAGGATCCCAATGACGACCTGCAGAGCCAGGGACAGGCTGATGAGAGTGATGAGTGTCACGTAATAGGTAAAGCTCGGACCTTGTTCCAGAACCGCCTTCAACTGCGCAGCATTCGCCATAAACAGCGCCACATCCAGCATGCTCTCCGCCAGGCTCTTCTTGGTGGCATAATGATTGATGTTGATTGCAGATCTTACTCCTCGCCCTACAGGATTGCCAGCCACCTGCGTCACAAAATCACAAACTGAAAAATAAAGCCAAATCAATGGCGTCAAACTCCCCTAATCCAACATCTAATAATCCGGAAAATCCCATAATCCGTCTCTAATTTCTAGCTTAGAACACGCGATATAATGTGGGATTTCAAAACTACGTTCAGGAAAAATGCGCTCCAGTTTTTGGTTTTGCACCACAGGTGTTTTTTGACACTTTTTTTTACCTCTTTCTAAAACAGGCAAAGGAAAAAACGCAGGAGTGGTTTTTAACATAAACCGCGTCACAAAATGCGTCGGCCGTTCGCAGCATTTTTTTCATCTCCCATTGATTTCAATGGTGTTTTTGAGGTGGAGGAAGCCTCGAGATGGGGCATGCCGCTTCTTTTTCCCACGAGCATTTTTTTCTGTTCGCTGGAAAAAAACGCCTCCACCTCCCATTGGAAATAATGGGAGGCAATTTCGTCCGCTGTTTGCCAAAAGGCGTGTTAAAAAGCTCTGTGTGAACAAGGCCAAGTAAAGAACTGAAAAGCTATGAAGAAACGCCTGCACAGATTCTGTATTTAAATGTGATTTTGTGATTTCCAATCATCTCTAGAAAATTTATCCGACACTTATTAGTACATTTTAATGTATGTAATTTAGAGGTGAGACAAATATTACACTCAATTTGAAATTCTCTGCTTTGTAAATTGATTTGAATTCACTTATCTATAATTATCATTACTTAGAAATGACAACAGACCAAACGTCCACTTCTCACCACTAGGGGGCGGAATCATACATGAAAATCAACTCCTGTAAATTACAGCACTGCAAGATTTCAGAGGGAACAGTAATATAATAATTATAGTAGTTATATTCTTGTATATAGGGAGCAGTATTATAGTAGTTATATTCTTGTATATAGGAGCAGTATTATAGTAGTTATATTCTTGTATATATTGGCAGTATTATAGTAGTTATATTCTTGTATATAGGGGCAGTATTATAGTAGTTATATTCTTGTATATAGGAGGCAGTATTATAGTACTTATATTCTTGTATATAGGGGGCAGTATTATAGTAGTTATATTCTTGTATATAGGGAGCAGTATTATAGTAGTTATATTCTTGTATATAGGGAGCAGTATTATAGTAGTTATATTCTTGTATATAGGAGCAGTATTATAGTAGTTATATTCTTGTATATATTGGCAGTATTATAGTAGTTATATTCTTGTATATAGGGGCAGTATTATAGTAGTTATATTCTTGTATATAGGGGCAGTATTGTAGTTGTTATATTCTTGTATATAGGGAGCAGTATTATAGTAGTTATATTCTTGTATATAGGGGGCAGTATTATAGTAGTTATATTCTTGTATATAGGGAGCAGTATTATAGTAGTTATATTCTTGTATATAGGGAGCAGTATTATAGTAGTTATATTCTTGTATATAGGAGCAGTATTATAGTAGTTATATTCTTGTATATATTGGCAGTATTATAGTAGTTATATTCTTGTATATAGGGGCAGTATTATAGTAGTTATATTCTTGTATATAGGAGCAGTATTATAGTAGTTATATTCTTGTATATAGGGGGCAGTATTATAGTAGTTATATTCTTGTATATAGAGGCAGTATTATAGTAGTTATATTCTTGTATATAGGGAGCAGTATTATAGTAGTTATATTCTTGTATATAGGGGCAGTATTATAGTAGTTATATTCCTGTATATAGGAGCAGTATTATAGTAGTTATATTCTTGTATATAGGGGCAGTATTATAGTAGTTATATTCTTGTATATAGGGGGTAGTATTATAGTAGTTATATTCTTGTATATAGGAGGCAGTATTATAATAGTTATATTCTTGTATATAGGAGCAGTATTATAGTAGTTATATTCTTGTATATAGGGGCAGTATTATAGTAGTTATATTCTTGTATATAGGAGGCAGTATTATAGTAGTTATATTCTTGTATATAGGAGCAGTATTATAGTAGTTATATTCTTGTATATAGGAGCAGTATTATAGTAGTTATATTCTTGTATATAGGGAGCAGTATTATAGTAGTTATATTCTTGTATATAGGGAGCAGTATTATAGTAGTTATATTCTTGTATATAGGGGCAGTATTATAGTAGTTATATTCCTGTATATAGGAGCAGTATTATAGTAGTTATATTCTTGTATATAGGGGCAGTATTATAGTAGTTATATTCTTGTATATAGGGGGCAGTATTATAGTAGTTATATTCTTGTATATAGGAGCAGTATTATAGTAGTTATATTCTTGTATATAGGAGCAGTATTATAGTAGTTATATTCTTGTATATAGGGAGCAGTATTATAGTAGTTATATTCTTGTATATAGGGAGCAGTATTATAGTAGTTATATTCTTGTATATAGGGGCAGTATTATAGTAGTTATATTCCTGTATATAGGAGCAGTATTATAGTAGTTATATTGTTGTATATAGAGGCAGTATTATAGTAGTTATATTCTTGTATATAGGAGCAGTATTATAGTAGTTATATTCTTGTATATAGGAGTAGTATTATAGTAGTTATATTCTTGTATATAGGGGCAGTATTATAGTAGTTATATTCTTGTATATAGGGGGCAGTATTATAGTAGTTATATTCTTGTATATAGGGGGCAGTATTATAGTAGTTATATTCTTGTATATAGGGGGCAGTATTATAGTAGTTATATTCTTGTATATAGGAGGCAGTATTATAGTAGTTATATTCTTGTATATAGGGGGTAGTATTATAGTAGTTATATTCTTGTATATAGGAGGCAGTATTATAGTAGTTATATTTTTGTATATAGGGGAAGTATTATAGTAGTTATATTCTTGTATATAGGGGGCAGTATTATAGTAGTTATATTCTTGTATATAGGGGGCAGTATTATAGTAGTTATATTCTTGTATATAGGGGCAGTATTATAGTAGTTATATTCTTGTATATAGGGGGCAGTATTATAGTAGTTATATTCTTGTATATAGGGGCAGTATTATAGCAGTTATATTCTTGTATATAGGTGCAGTATTATAGTAGTTATATTCTTGTATATAGGGAGCAGTATTATAGTAGTTATATTCTTGTATATAGGGGGCAGTATTATAGTAGTTATATTCTTGTATATAGGGGCAGTATTATAGTAGTTATATTCTTGTATATAGGAGCAGTATTATAGTAGTTATATTCTTGTATATAGGGGGCAGTATTATAGTAGTTATATTCTTGTATATAGGAGCAGTATTATAGTAGTTATATTCTTGTATATAGGGGCAGTATTATAGCAGTTATATTCTTGTATATAGGAGCAGTATTATAGTAGTTATATTCTTGTATATAGGGGACGGTATTATAGTAGTTATATTCTTGTATATAGGGGGCAGTATTATAGTAGTTATATTCTTGTATATAGGAGCAGTATTATAGTAGTTATATTCTTGTATATAGGGGCAGTATTATAGTAGTTATATTCTTGTATATAGGGGCAGTATTATAGTAGTTATATTCTTGTATATAGGGGCAGTATTATAGTAGTTATATTCTTGTATATAGGAGCAGTATTATAGTAGTTATATTCTTGTATATAGGGAGCAGTAGTATAGTAGTTATATTCTTGTATATAGGGGGAAGTATTATAGTAGTTATATTCTTGTGTATAGGGACGGTATTATAGTAGTTATATTCTTGTCTATAGGGGGCAGTAGTATAGTAGTTATATTCTTGTATATAGGAGCAGTATTATAGTAGTTATATTCCTGTATATAGGGGCAGTATTATAGTAGTTATATTCTTGTATATAGGAGCAGTATTATAGTAGTTATATTCTTGTATATAGGGGCAGTATAATAGTAGTTATATTCTTGTATATAGGGGCAGTATTATAGTAGTTATATTCTTGTATATAGGGGGCAGTATTATAGTAGTTATATTCTTGTATATAGGGGCAGTATAATAGTAGTTATATTCTTGTATATAGGGGCAGTATTATAGTAGGTATATTCTTGTATATAGGGGGCAGTATTATAGTAGTTATATTCTTGTATATAGGAGCAGTATTATAGTATTTATATTCTTGTATATAGGGGCAGTGTTATAGTAGTTATATTCTTGTATATAGGGAGCAGTATTATAGTAGTTATATTCTTGTATATAGGGGCAGTATTATAGTAGTTATATTCTTGTATATAGGAGCAGTGTTATAGTAGTTATATTCTTGTATATAGGAGCAGTGTTATAGTAGTTATATTCTTGTATATAGGGAGCAGTATTATAGTAGTTATATTCTTGTATATAGGGGCAGTATTATAGTAGTTATATTCTTGTATATAGGGGCAGTGTTATAGTAGTTATATTCTTGTATATAGGAGCAGTGTTATAGTAGTTATATTCTTGTATATAGGGGGCAGTATTATAGTAGTTATATTCTTGTATATAGGGGGCAGTATTATAGTAGTTATATTCTTGTATATAGGGGGCAGTATTATAGTAGTTATAGTCTTGTATATAGGAGGCAGTATTATAGTAGTTATATTCTTGTATATAGGGGGCAGTATTATAGTAGTTATATTCTTGTATACAGGGACAGTATTATAGTAGTTATATTCTTGTATATAAGGGGCAGTATTATAGTAGTTATATTCTTGTATATAGGAGGCAGTATTATAGTAGTTATATTCTTGTATATAGGGGGCAGTATTATAGTAGTTATATTCTTGTATATAGGAGCAGTATTATAGTAGTTATATTCTTGTATATAGGGGGCAGTATTATAGTAGTTATATTCTTGTAAATAGGAGCAGTATTATAGTAGTTATATTCTTGTATATAGGGAGCAGTATTACAGTAGTTATATTCTTGTATATAGGAGCAGTATTATAGTAGTTATATTCTTGTATATAGGGGTAGTATTATAGTAGTTATATTCTTGTATATAGGGGCAGTATTATAGTAGTTATATTCTTGTATATAGGGGCAGTATTATAGTAGTTATATTCTTGTATATAGGAGCAGTATTATAGTAGTTATATTCTTGTATATAGGGAGCAGTATTATAGTAGTTATATTCTTGTATATAGGGGGAAATATTATAGTAGTTATATTCTTGTGTATAGGGACGGTATTATAGTAGTTATATTCTTGTCTATAGGGGGCAGTAGTATAGTAGTTATATTCTTGTATATAGGAGCAGTATTATAGTAGTTATATTCCTGTATATAGGGGCAGTATTATAGTAGTTATATTCTTGTATATAGGAGCAGTATTATAGTAGTTATATTCTTGTATATAGGGGCAGTATAATAGTAGTTATATTCTTGTATATAGGGGCAGTATTATAGTAGTTATATTCTTGTATATAGGGGGCAGTATTATAGTAGTTATATTCTTGTATATAGGGGCAGTATAATAGTAGTTATATTCTTGTATATAGGGGCAGTATTATAGTAGGTATATTCTTGTATATAGGGAGCAGTATTATAGTAGTTATATTCTTGTATATAGGAGCAGTATTATAGTAGTTATATTCTTGTATATAGGAGCAGTATTATAGTAGTTATATTCTTGTATATAGGAGCAGTATTATAGTAGTTATATTCTTGTATATAGGAGCAGTATTATAGTAGTTATATTCTTGTATATATGGGAGCAGTATTATAGTAGTTATATTCTTGTATATAGGAGCAGTATTATAGTAGTTATATTCTTGTATATAGGAGCAGTATTATAGTAGTTATATTCTTGTATATAGGAGCAGTATTATAGTATTTATATTCTTGTATATAGGGGCAGTATTATAGTAGTTATATTCTTGTATATAGGGAGCAGTATTATAGTAGTTATATTCTTGTATATAGGGGCAGTATTATAGTAGTTATATTCTTGTATATAGGAGCAGTGTTATAGTAGTTATATTCTTGTATATAGGAGCAGTGTTATAGTAGTTATATTCTTGTATATAGGAGCAGTAATATAGTAGTTATATTCTTGTATATAGGAGCAGTCTTATAGTAGTTATATTCTTGTATATAGGGAGCAGTATTATAGTAGTTATATTCTTGTATATAGGGGCAGTATTATAGTAGTTATATTCTTGTATATAGGGGCAGTGTAAGGGCGGGTTCACACATGGCGGATTTTCACTTAAATTCCGCTGCGGACACTCCGCAGCGTTAATCCGCAGCGGAGCCGTTTCTCCATTGACTTTCACTTTAATTTCGCAGTGTTCGTTTACACGATGCGTACAATTCCGCTGCGGAGCATAGGCTGCGGAGCGGAATGTGGTGTCCGCAGCATGCTCTGTCTGTTGCGGAGCAGTGGCGGACTGGTTGCGGACTCATGGCGGAATTTCTCCATTGACTTCAATGGAGATTCTAAGTTCCGCAATGAAGTCCGCAGCTGTCATGCACATGTTATGTGTGGTGCGGAGCGTATTGGTTTTTTAACATGACATTTCTTCATTCTGGCTGGACCTATGTATTTCTAGGTCTACAGCCAGACTGAGGAAGTCAATGGGGCTCCCGTAATGACGGGAGCGTTGCTAGGAGACGTCTGTAAATAGTCACTGTCCAGGGTGCTGAAAGAGTTAAGCGATCGGCAGTAACTGTTTCTGCACCCGGGACAGTGACTACCGATCCCAATATACATGTATCTGTAAAAAAACATATAAGTTCATACTTACCGAGAACTCCCTGCTTCTGTCTCCAGTCCGGCCTCCCAGGATGACGTTTCAGTGGAAGTGACGGCTGCAGCCAATCACAGGCCAAGCACAGGCTGCAGCGGTCACATGGACTGGCGCGTCATCCAGGGAGGTCGGGCTGGATGCCGAAGGAGGGACGCGTCATCAAGACAACGGGCGGTAAGTATGAATTTCTTTTACTTTCACTAGGGAAAGTGCTGTCCCTTCTCTCTATCCTGCACTGAATAGGGAGAAGAGAAGCACTTTTCCTGCAGTCCGCAGCGGCCAGTCCGCATCAATTTTCTGCACATTTTGTGCAGATCCGCAGCCGTAATCCGCAACCCGGATTAGGTGCGGCATTGATGCGGACAGTTGCGGAGGAATTCCGCCATGTGTGGTCATGCCCTTATAGTAGTTATATTCTTGTATATAGGAGCAGTGTTATAGTAGTTATATTCTTGTATATAGGGGGCAGTATTATAGTAGTTATATTCTTGTATATAGGGGGCAGTATTATAGTAGTTATATTCTTGTATATAGGGGGCAGTATTATAGTAGTTATAGTCTTGTATATAGGAGGCAGTATTATAGTAGTTATATTCTTGTATATAGGGGGCAGTATTATAGTAGTTATATTCTTGTATACAGGGACAGTATTATAGTAGTTATATTCTTGTATATAAGGGGCAGTATTATAGTAGTTATATTCTTGTATATAGGAGGCAGTATTATAGTAGTTATATTCTTGTATATAGGGGGCAGTATTATAGTAGTTATATTCTTGTATATAGGAGCAGTATTATAGTAGTTATATTCTTGTATATAGGGGGCAGTATTATAGTAGTTATATTCTTGTAAATAGGAGCAGTATTACAGTAGTTATATTCTTGTATATAGGAGCAGTATTAGGGCATGACCACACGTGGCGGATTTCCTCCGCAACTGTCCGCATCAATGCCGCACAGTATCTGCGTTGCAGATTCTGCTGCGGATCTGCACAAAATGTGCAGTACATTGATGCGGACTAGCTGCTGCGGACTGCAGGAAAAGTGCTTCCCTTCTCCCTATCAGTGCAGGATAGAGAGAAGGGACAGCACTTTCCCTAGTGAAAGTAAACGATTTTCATACTTACCGGCCGTTGTCTTGGTGACGCGTCCCTCTTTCGGCATCCAGCCCGACCTCCCTGGATGACGCGCCAGTCCATGTGACCGCTGCAGCCTGTGCTTGGCCTGTGATTGGCTGCAGCCGTCACTTAGACTGAAACGTCATCCTGGGAGGCCGGACTGGAGACAGACGCAGGGAGTTCTCGGTAAGTATGAACTTATATGTTTTTTTACAGATACATGTATATTGAGATCGGTAGTCACTGTCCCGGGTGCAGAAACAGTTACTGCCGATCGCTTAACTCTTTCAGCACCCTGGACAGTGACTATTTACAGACGTCTCCTAGCAACGCTCCCGTCATTACGGGAGCCCCATTGACTTCCTCAGTCTGGCTGTAGACCTAGAAATACATAGGTCCAGCCAGAATGAAGAAATGTCATGGTAGTAAAACCAATACGCTCCGCAGCACACATAAGATCTGCGGACTTCATTGCAGAATTTTGACTCTCCATTGAAGTCAATGGAGAAATTCCGCCATGAGTCCGCCACTGCTCCGCAACAGACAGAGCATGCTGCGGACACCAAATTCCGCTCCGCAGCCTATGCTCCGCAGCGGAATTGTACGCCTCGTCTAAACGAACACTGCTAAATTAAAGTGTAAGTCAATGGACAAACGGCTCCGCTGCGGATTAACGCTGCGGAGTGTCCGCAGCGGAATTTAAGTGAAATTCCGCCACGTGTGAACCCAGCCTTATAGTAGTTATATTCTTGTATATAGGAGCAGTATTATAGTAGTTATATTCTTGTATATAGGGGCAGTATTATAGTAGTTATATTCTTGTATATAGGGGGCGGTATTATAGTAGTTATATTCTTGTATATAGGGGGCAGTATTATAGTAGTTATATTCTTGTATATAGGGGGCAGTATTATAGTAGTTATATTCTTGTATATAGGGGCAGTATTCTAGTAGTTATATTCCTGTATATAGGGGGCAGTATTATAGTAGTTATATTCTTGTACATAGGAGCAGTATTATAGTAGTTATATTCTTGTATATAGGGGGCAGTATTATAGTAGATATATTCTTGTATATAGGGGGCAGTATTATAGTAGTTATATTCTTGTATATAGGAGCAGTATTATAGTAGTTATATTCTTGTATATAGGGGGCAGTATTATAGTAGTTATATTCTTGTATATAGGGGGCAGTATTATAGTAGTTATATTCTTGTATATAGGAGGCAGTATTATAGTAGTTATATTCTTGTATATAGGAGCAGTATTATAGTAGTTATATTCTTATATATAGGGGAGCAGTATTATAGTAGTTATACTCTTGTATATAGGAGCAGTATTAGGGCGGGTTCACACGTGGCGGAATTTCACTTAAATTCCGCTGCGGACACTCCGCAGCGTTAATCCGCAGCGGTGCCGTTTGTCCATTGACTTACACTTTAATTTAGCAGTGTTCGTTTAGACGAGGCGTAAAATTCCGCTGCGGAGCATAGGCTGCGGAGCGGAATTTGGTGTCCGCAGCATGCTCTGTCTGTTGCGGAGCAGTGGCGGACTCATGGCGGAATTTCTCCATTGACTTCAATGGAGAGTCAAAATTCCGCAATGAAGTCCGCAGATCTTATGTGTGCTGCGGAGCGTATTGTTTTTACTACCATGACATTTCTTCATTCTGGCTGGACCTATGTATTTCTAGGTCTACAGCCAGACTGAGGAAGTCAATGGGGCTCCCGTAATGACGGGAGCGTTGCTAGGAGACGTCTGTAAATAGTCACTGTCCAGGGTGCTGAAAGAGTTAAGCGATCGGCAGTAACTGTTTCTGCACCCGGGACAGTGACTACCGATCTCAATATACATGTATCTGTAAAAAACATATAAGTTCATACTTACCGAGAACTCCCTGCGTCTGTCTCCAGTCCGGCCTCCCAGGATGACGTTTCAGTCTAAGTGACGGCTGCAGCCAATCACAGGCCAAGCACAGGCTGCAGCGGTCACATGGACTGGCGCGTCATCCAGGGAGGTCGGGCTGGATGCCGAAAGAGGGACGCGTCACCAAGACAACGGCCGGTAAGTATGAAATTCGTTTACTTTCACTAGGGAAAGTGCTGTCCCTTCTCTCTATCCTGCACTGATAGGGAGAAGGGAAGCACTTTTCCCGCAGTCCGCAGCAGCTAGTCCGCATCAATTTTCTGCACATTTTGTGCAGATCCGCAGCAGAATCTGCAACGCAGATTCTGTGCGGCATTGATGCGGACAGTTGCGGAGGAAATCCGCCACGTGTGGTCATGCCCTTATAGTAGTTATATTCTTGTATATAGGGGCAGTATTATAGTAGTTATATTCTTGTATATAGGGGCAGTATTATAGTAGTTATATTCTTGTATATAGAAGCAGTATTATAGTAGTTATATACTTGTATATAGGGGGCAGTATTATAGTAGTTATATTCTTGTATATAGGGGAGCAGTATTATAGTAGTTATACTCTTGTATATAGGAGCAGTATTATAGTAGTTATACTCTTGTATATAGGGGCAGTATTATAGTAGTTATATTCTTGTATATAGGGGGCAGTATTATAGTAGTTATATTCTTGTATATAGATCAGTATTATAGTAGTTATATTCTTGTATATGGGGGCAGTATTATAGTAGTTATATTCTTGTATATAGGAGCAGTATTATAGTAGTTATATTCTTGTATATAGAAGCAGTATTATAGTAGTTATATACTTGTATATAGGGGGCAGTATTATAGTAGTTATATTCTTGTATATAGGGACAGTATTATAGTAGTTATATTCTTGTATATAGGAGGCAGTATTATAGTAGTTATATTCTTGTATATAGGGGCAGTATTATAGTAGTTATATTCTTGTATATAGGGGGCAGTATTATAGTAGTTATATTCTTGTATATAGGGGCAGTATTATAGTAGTTATATTCTTGTATATAGGGGCAGTATTATAGTAGTTATATTCTTGTATATAGGGGCAGTATTATAGTAGTTATATTCTTGTATATAGGGGCAGTATTATAGTAGTTATATTCTTGTATAGTATTATAGTAGTTATATTCTTGTATAGTATTATAGTAGTTATATTCTTGTATATAGGGGCAGTATTATAGTAGTTATATTCTTGTATATAGGGGGCAGTATTATATTAGTTATATTCTTGTATATAGGGGGCAGTATTATAGTAGTTATATTCTTGTATATAGGAGGCAGTATTATAGTAGTTATATTCTTCTATATAGGGGCAGTATTATAGTAGTTATATTCTTGTATATAGGAGCAGTATTATAGTAGTTATATTCTTGTATATAGGGAGCAGTATTATAGTAGTTATATTCTTGTATATAGGGGCAGTATTATAGTAGTTATATTCTTGTATATAGGGGCAGTATTATAGTCGTTATATTCTTGTATATAGGAGCAGTTTTATAGTAGTTATATTCTTGTATATAGGGAGCAGTATTATAGTAGTTATATTCTTGTATATAGGAGCAGTATTATAGTAGTTATATTCTTGTATATAGGGGCAGTATTATAGTAGTTATATTCTTGTATATAGGGGGCAGTATTATAGTAGTTATATTCTTGTATATGGGGGTAGTATTATAGTAGTTATATTCTTGTATATGGGGGCAGTATTATAGTAGTTATATTCTTGTATATATGGGCAGTATTATAGTAGTTATATTCTTGTATATAGGGGCAGTATTATAGTAGTTATATTCTTGTATATAGGGGGCAGTATTATAGTAGTTATATTCTTGTATATAGGAGCAGTATTATAGTAGTTATATTCTTGTATATAGGAGGCAGTATTATAGTAGTTATATTCTTGTATATAGGGGCCATATTATAGTAGTTATATTCTTGTATATAGGGGCAGTATTATAGTAGTTATATTCTTGTATATAGGGGCAGTATTATAGTAGTTATATTCTTGTATATAGGGAGCAGTATTATAGTAGTTATATTCTTGTTTATAGGAGCAGTATTATAGTAGTTATATTCTTGTATAGTATTATAGTAGTTATATTCTTGTTTATAGGGGCAGTATTATAGTAGTTATATTCTTGTATAGTATTATAGTAGTTATATTCTTGTATAGTATTATAGTAGTTATATTCTTGTATAGTATTATAGTAGTTATATTCTTGTATAGTATTATAGTAGTATTATAGTAGTAAAATATAGAAAAAACTACATATATATTTGGTATCGCCATAATTGTATTGACCCAAAGAATAAAGTTAACAGGTTGTTTTAATTGCACAGTGAATTCCGTAAAAACGGCGCACAAAAAACATGGAGGAATCGGTTTTTTTAATTTTCTACCCCACAAATAATTTTTTTCCCGTTTCCTAGTACATTATACGGCAAAATAAATGGTGCTACGAAAAACTACAACTCGTCCCGAAAAAATCAAGCCCTCATAGTACTATATCGACTGAAAAATAAAGACTTTATGGCTTCTGGAATGTGGGGAGGAAAAAACAAAAATGAAAATCTGAAAGAGGGCTGCGGCGGGAAGGGGTTAATGTGTGTCTCAAAAAAATCATTGTTTTTATATTCCTAAATTTTCTTGATCGTTTAACACGGTCAAGTTTTCCTGTGTATTTATGATAAGGTAATTTAGCAGAAGGTTGATAATTGCTGAGTTACATGATTTTGACGTGTCACCCTGGTCCGTGTGACTCAGCCATTACGCACTGTCTGTGTAGCTGGTGGCATTATATGTATATAGCAGTGATCAATTACAGATACCCCAGGACATGTCACATAAAGACAGAAGTGATCAGTCCGGTCCGTTTACATCTCCTGATCCTGAAATGCACATTCACTGAACCTGCTTAACAATCCCTTGTCACATAGGGAGGAAACCTGGAGTCAAGTGCCAGTCATCGAGCACACGATACATCCGCAAAACTTGTGTACCAGCAGTACAAGTTATGAAGCGACTGCAAAGATCACATAGAAATATAAACTATAAATGTGCAAGAATATAACTACTATAATACTGCCCCCTATATACAAGAATATAACTACTATAATACTGCCCCCTATATACAAGAATATAACTACTATAAGGGCATGACCACACATGGCGGAATTCCTCCGCAACTGTCCGCATCAATGCCGCACAGAATCTGCGTTGCAGATTCTGCAGCGGATCTGCACAAAATGTGCAGAAAATTGATGCGGACTGGCCGCTGCGGACTGCAGGAAAAGTGCTTCTCTTCTCCCTATTCAGTGCAGGATAGAGAGAAGGGACAGCACTTTCCCTAGTGAAAGGAAACGATTTTCATACTTACCGGCCGTTGTCTTGGTGACGCGTCCCTCTTTCGGCATCCAGCCCGACCTCCCTGGATGACGCGCCAGTCCATGTGACCGCTGCAGCCTGTGCTTGGCCTGTGATTGGCTGCAGCCGTCACTTACACTGAAACGTCATCCTGGGAGGCCGGACTGGAGACAGACGAAGGGAGTTCTCGGTAAGTATGAACTTATATGTTTTTTTACAGATACATGTATATTGGGATCGGTAGTCACTGTCCCGGGTGCAGAAACAGTTACTGCCGATCGCTTAACTCTTTCAGCACCCTGGACAGTGACTATTTACTGACGTCTCCTAGCAACGCTCCCGTCATTACGGGAGCCCCATTGACTTCCTCAGTCTGGCTGTAGACCTAGAAATACATAGGTCCAGCCAGAATGAAGAAATGTCAAGTAAAAAAAGCAAGACGCATCCGCAGCACACATGACATGTGCATGACAGCTGCGGACTTCATTGCGGAACTTTGAATCTCCATTGAAGTCAATGGAGAAATTCCGCCATGAGTCCGCCACTGCTCCGCAACAGACAGAGCATGCTGCGGACACCAAATTCCGCTCCGCAGCCTATGCTCCGCAGCGGAATTGTACGCATCGTGTAAACGAACACTGCTAAATTAAAGTGAAAGTCAATGTAGAAACGGCTCCGCTGCGGATTAACGCTGCGGAGTGTCCGCAGCGGAATTTAAGTGCAATTCCGCCATGTGTGAACCCGCCCTTACTGCCGATCGCGTAACTCTTTCAGCACCCTGGACAGTGACTATTTACAGACGTCTCCTAGCAACGCTCCCGTCATTACGGGAGCCCCATTGACTTCCTCAGTCTGGCTGTAGACCTAGAAATACATAGGTCCAGCCAGAATGAAGAAATGTCATGGTAGTAAAAACAATACGCTCCGCAGCACACATAAGATCTGCGGACTTCATTGCGGAATTTTGACTCTCCATTGAAGTCAATGGAGAAATTCCGCCATGAGTCCGCAACCAGTCCGCCACTGCTCCGCAACAGACAGAGCATGCTGCGGACACCAAATTCCGCTCCGCAGCCTATGCTCCGCAGCGGAATTGTACGCATCGTGTAAACGAACACTGCTAAATTAAAGTGAAAGTCAATGGAGAAACGGCTCCGCTGCGGATTAACGCTGCGGAGTGTCCGCAGCGGAATTTAAGTGAAATTCCGCTATGTGTGAACCCGCCCTAATACTGCCCCTATATACAAGAATATAACTACTATAATACTGCCACTATATACAAGAATATAACTACTATAATACTGCTCCTATATACAAGAATAGAACTACTATAATACTGCCCCCTATATACAAGAATATAACTACTATAATACTGCCACTATATACAAGAATATAACTACTATAATACTGCCCCCTATATACAAGAATATAACTACTAGAATACTGCTCCTATATACAAGAATATAACTACTATAATACTGCTCCTATATACAAGAATATAACTACTATAATACTGCCACTATATACAAGAATATAACTACTATAATACTGCCCCCTATATACAAGAATATAACTACTATAATACTGCCCCCTATATACAAGAATATAACTACTATAATATTGCCCCTATATACAAGAATATAACTACTATAATACTGCCCCTATATACAAGAATATAACTGCTATAATACTGCCCCCTATATACAAGAATATAACTACTATAATACTGCCCCCTATATACAAGAATATAACTACTATAATACTGCTCCTATATACAAGAATATAACTACTATAATACTACCCCTATATACAAGAATATAACTACTATAATATTGCCCCTATATACAATAATATAACTACTATAATACTGCCCCCTATATACAAGAATATAACTACTATAATACTGCCCCTATATACAAGAATATAACTACTATAATACTACTCCTATATACAAGAATATAACTACTATAATACTGCCCCTATATACAAGAATATAACTCCTATAATACTGCTCCTATATACCAGAATATAACTATTATAATACTGCCCCCTATATACAAGAATATAACTACTATAATACTACCCCCTATCTACAAGAATATAACTACTATAATACTGCCCCTATATACAAAAATATAACTACTATAATACTGCTCCTATATACAAGAATATAACTACTATAATACTGCCCCCTATATACAAGACTATAACTACTATAATACTGCCCCTATATACAAGAATATAACTACTATAATACTGCTCCTATATACAAGAATATAACTATTATAATACTGCCCCCTATATACAAGAATATAACTACTATAATACTACCCCTATATACAAGAATATAACTACTATAATACTGCTCCTATATACAAGAATATAACTATTATAATACTGCCCCTATATACAAGAATATAACTACTATAATACTGCTCCCTATATACAAGAATATAACTACTATAATACTGCCCCCTATATACAAGAATATAACTACTATAATACTGCCCCCTATATACAAGAATATAACTACTATAATACTGCCCCTATATACAAGAATATAACTACTATAATACTGCCACCTATATACAAGAATATAACTACTATATTACTGCCCCCTATATACAAGAATATAACTACTATAATACTGCCCCTATATACAAGAATATAACTACTATAATACTGCCCCTATATACAAGAATATAACTACTATAATACTGCCCCTCTATATGAGAATATAACTACTATAATACTGCCCCCTATATACAAGAATATAACTACTATAATACTGCCTCCTATATACAAGAATATAACTACTATAATACTGCCCCTATATACAAGAATATAACTACTATAATACTGCCCCTATATACAAGAATATAACTACTATAATACTGCCCTCTATATACAAGAATATAACTACTATAATACTGCCCCTATATACAAGAATATAACTACTATAATACTGGCCCCTATATACAAGAATATAACTACTATTATACTGCCCCCTATATACAAGAATATAACTACTATAATACTGCTCCTATATACAAGAATATAACTACTATAATACTGCCACCTATATACAAGAATATAACTACTATAATACTGTCCCCTATATACAAGAATATAACTACTATAATATTGCCCCCTATATACAAGAATATAACTACTATAATACTGCCCCCCTATATACAAGAATATAACTACTATAATACTGCCCCTATATACAAGAATATAACTACTATAAAACTGCCCCTATATACAAGAATATATCCACTATAATACTGCCCCCTATATACAAGAATATAACTACTATAATACTGCTCCCTATATACAAGAATATATCCACTATAATACTGCTCCTATATACAAGAATATAACTACTATAATAGTGCCCCCTATATACAAGAATATAACTACTATAATACTACCTCCTATATAAAAGAATATAACTACTATAATACTGCCCCTATATACAAGAATATAACTACTATAATACTGCCCTCTATATACAAGAATATAACTACTATAATACTGCCCCTATATACAAGAATATAACTACTATAATACTGCTCCTATATACAAGAATATATCTACTATAATACTGCCCCCTATATACAAGAATATAACTACTATAATACTGCCCCTATATACAAGAATATAACTACTATAATACTGCCCCTATATACAAGAATATAACTACTATAATACTGCTCCTATATACAAGAATATAACTACTATAATGCTGCCCCTATATACAAGAATATAACTACTATAATAGTGCCCCCTATATACAAGAATATAACTACTATAATGCTGCCCCTATATACAAGAATATAACTACTATAATAGTGCCCCCTATATACAAGAATATAACTACTATAATTCTGCCCCCTATATACAAGAATATAACTACTATATTACTGCTCCTATATACAAGAATATAACTACTATAATACTGCCCCCTATATACAAGAATATAACTACTATAATACTGCCCCTATATACAAGAATATAATTACTATAATACTGCTCCTATATACAGGAATATAACTACTATAATACTACCTCCTATATACAACAATATAACTACTATAATACTGCCCCTATATACAAGAATATAACTACTATAATACTGCCCCTATATACAAGAATATAACTACTATAATACTGCCCCTATATACAAGAATATAACTACTATAATACTACCTCCTATATACAAGAATATAACTACTATAATACTACCTCCTATATACAAGAATATAACTACTATAATACTACCTCCTATATACAAGAATATAACTACTATAATACTACCTCCTATATACAAGAATATAACTACTATAATACTGCCCCCTATATACAAGAATATAACTACTATAATACTGCTCCCTATATACAAGAATATAACTACTACTATAACACTGCTCCTATATACAAGAATATAACTACTATAATACTGCTCCTATATACAAGAATATAATTACTATAATACTGCCTCCTATATACAAGAATATAACTACTATAATACTGCCCTCTATATACAAGAATATAACTACTATAATACTGCCCCTATATACAAGAATATAACTACTATAATACTGGCCCCTATATACAAGAATATAACTACTATTATACTGCCCCTATATACAAGAATATAACTACTATAATACTGTCCCCTATATACAAGAATATAACTACTATAATATTGCCCCCTATATACAAGAATACAACTACTATAATACTGCCCCTATATACAAGAATATAACTACTATAAAACTGCCCCTATATACAAGAATATATCCACTATAATACTGCCCCCTATATACAAGAATATAACTACTATAATACTGCTCCCTATATACAAGAATATATCCACTATAATACTACCTCCTATATAAAAGAATATAACTACTATAATACTGCCCCTATATACAAGAATATAACTACTATAATACTGCCCCCTATATACAAGAATATAACTACTATAATACTGCCCCTATATACAAGAATATAACTACTATAATACTGCTCCTATATACAAGAATATATCTACTATAATACTGCCCCCTATATACAAGAATATAACTACTATAATACTGCCCCTATATACAAGAATATAACTACTATAATACTGCCCCTATATACAAGAATATAACTACTATAATACTACCTCCTATATAAAAGAATATAACTACTATAATACTGCCCCTATATACAAGAATATAACTACTATAATACTGCCCCCTATATACAAGAATATAACTACTATAATACTGCCCCTATATACAAGAATATAACTACTATAATACTGCTCCTATATACAAGAATATATCTACTATAATACTGCCCCCTATATACAAGAATATAACTACTATAATACTGCCCCTATATACAAGAATATAACTACTATAATACTGCCCCTATATACAAGAATATAACTACTATAATACTGCCCCTATATACAAGAATATAACTACTATAATACTGCTCCCTATATACAAGAATATAACTACTATAACACTGCCCCTATATACAAGAATATAACTACTATAATACTGCCCCCTATATACAAGAATATAACTACTATAATACTGCCCCTATATACAAGAATATAACTACTATAATACTGGCCCCTATATACAAGAATATAACTACTATTATACTGCCCCTATATACAAGAATATAACTACTATAATACTGTCCCCTATATACAAGAATATAACTACTATAATATTGCCCCCTATATACAAGAATACAACTACTATAATACTGCCCCTATATACAAGAATATAACTACTATAAAACTGCCCCTATATACAAGAATATATCCACTATAATACTGCCCCCTATATACAAGAATATAACTACTATAATACTGCTCCCTATATACAAGAATATATCCACTATAATACTACCTCCTATATAAAAGAATATAACTACTATAATACTGCCCCTATATACAAGAATATAACTACTATAATACTGCCCCCTATATACAAGAATATAACTACTATAATACTGCCCCTATATACAAGAATATAACTACTATAATACTGCTCCTATATACAAGAATATATCTACTATAATACTGCCCCCTATATACAAGAATATAACTACTATAATACTGCCCCTATATACAAGAATATAACTACTATAATACTGCCCCTATATACAAGAATATAACTACTATAATACTACCTCCTATATAAAAGAATATAACTACTATAATACTGCCCCTATATACAAGAATATAACTACTATAATACTGCCCCCTATATACAAGAATATAACTACTATAATACTGCCCCTATATACAAGAATATAACTACTATAATACTGCTCCTATATACAAGAATATATCTACTATAATACTGCCCCCTATATACAAGAATATAACTACTATAATACTGCCCCTATATACAAGAATATAACTACTATAATACTGCCCCTATATACAAGAATATAACTACTATAATACTGCTCCTATATACAAGAATATAACTACTATAATGCTGCCCCTATATACAAGAATATAACTACTATAATAGTGCCCCCTATATACAAGAATATAACTACTATAATGCTGCCCCCTATATACAAGAATATAACTACTATAATAGTGCCCCCTATATACAAGAATATAACTACTATAATACTGCCCCTATATACAAGAATATAACTACTATAATACTGCTCCTATATACAAGAATATAACTACTATAATACTGCCCCTATATACAAGAATATAACGACTATAATACTGCCCCCTATGTACAAGAATATAACTACTATAATACTGCCCCCTATATACAAGAATACAACTACTATAATACTGCCCCCTATATACAAGAATACAACTACTATAAGGGCATGACCACACATGGCGGAATTCCTCCGCAACTGTCCGCATCAATGCCGCACCTAATCCGGGTTGCGGATTACGGCTGCGGATCTGCACAAAATGTGCAGAAAATTGATGCGGACTAGCTGCTGCGGACTGCGGGAAAAGTGCTTCTCTTCTCCCTATCAGTGCAGGATAGAGAGAAGGGACAGCACTTTCCCTAGTGAAAGTAAAAGAAATTCATACTTACCGCCCGTTGTCTTGATGACGCGTCCCTCCTTCGGCATCCAGCCCGACCTCCCTGGATGACGCGCCAGTCCATGTGACCGCTGCAGCCTGTGCTTGGCCTGTGATTGGCTGCAGCCGTCACTTACACTGAAACGTCATCCTGGGAGGCCGGACTGGAGACAGAAACAGGGAGTTCTCGGTAAGTATGAACTTATATGTTTTTTTACAGATACATGTATATTGGGATCGGTAGTCACTGTCCCGGGTGCAGAAACAGTTACTGCCGATCGCTTAACTCTTTCAGCACCCTGGACAGTGACTATTTACTGACGTCTCCTAGCAACGCTCCCGTCATTACGGGAGCCCCATTGACTTCCTCAGTCTGGCTGTAGACCTAGAAATACATAGGTCCAGCCAGAATGAAGAAATGTCATGTTAAAAAACCAATACGCTCCGCACCACACATAACATGTGCATGACAGCTGCGGACTTCATTGCGGAACTTAGAATCTCCATTGAAGTCAATGGAGAAATTCCGCCATGAGTCCGCAACCAGTCCGCCACTGCTCCGCAACAGACAGAGCATGCTGCGGACACCAAATTCCGCTCCGCAGCCTATGCTCCGTAGCGGAATTGTACGCATCGTGTAAACGAACACTGCTAAATTAAAGTGAAAGTCAATGGAGAAACGGCTCCGCTGCGGATTAACGCTGCGGAGTGTCCGCAGCGGAATTTAAGTGAAAATCCGCCATGTGTGAACCCGCCCTAATACTGCCCCTATATACAAGAATATAACTACTGTAATACTGCCCCTATATAAAAAGAATATAACTACTATAATACTGCGCCTATATACAAGAATATAACTACTATAATACTGCCCCTATATACAAGAATATAACTACTATAATACTGCCCCTATATACAAGAATATAACTACTATAATACTGCCCCAATATACAAGAATATAAGTACTACAATACTGCTCCTATATACAAGAATATAACTACTATAATACTGCCCCTATATACAAGAATATAACTACTATAATACTCCCCCTATATACAAGAATATAACTACTATAATACTGCTCCTATATACAAGAATATAACTACTATAATACTGCCCCCTATATACAAGAATAGAACTACTATAATACAGCCCCCTATATACAAGAATATAACTACTATAATACTGCTCCTATATACAAGAATATAACTACTATAATACTGCTCCTATATACAAGAATATAACTACTATAATACTGCCCCTATATACAAAGAATATAACTACTATAATACTGCCCCTATATACAAGAATATAACTACTATAATACTCCCCCTATATACAAGAATATAACTACTATAATACTGCTCCTATATACAAGAAAATAACTACTATAATACTGTCCCCTATATACAAGAATATAACTACTATAATACTGCTCCTATATACAAGAATATAACTACTATAATACTGCCCCTATATACAAGAATATAACTACTATAATACTGCTCCTATATACAAGAATATAACTACTATAATACTGCTCCTATATACAAGAATATAACTACTATAATACTGCCCCTATATATAATAATATAACTACTATAATACTGCCCCCTATAAGCAAGAATATGTCTACTATAATACTGCTCCTATAGTCAAGAAAATAACTACTATAATACTGTCCCCTATATACAAGAATATAACTACTATAATACTGCTCCTATATACAAGAATATAACGACTATAATACTGCCCCCTATATACAAGAATATAACTACTATAATACTGCTCCTATATACAAGAATATAACTACTATAATACTTCTCCTATATACAAGAATATAACTACTATAATACTGCCCCTATATATAATAATATAACTACTATAATACTGCCCCCTATATACAAGAATGTAACTACTATAATACTGCTCCTATATTCAAGAATATAACTACTATAATACTGCCCCTATATACAAGAATATAACTACTATAATACTGCTCCCTATATACAAGAATATAACTGCTATAATACTGCCCCTATATACAAGAATATAACTACTATAATACTGCCCCCTATATACAAGAATATAACTCCTATAATACTGCCCCTATATACAAGTATATAACTACTATAATACTGCCCCCTATATACAAGAATATAACTACTATAATACTGCTCCTATATACAAGAATATAACTACTCTAATACTGCCCCCTATATACAAGAATATAACTACTATAATACTGCTCCTATATACAAGAATATAACTACTATAATACTGCTCCTATATACAAGAATATAATTACTATAATACTGCCCCTATATATAATAATATAACTACTATAATACTGCCCCCTATATACAAGAATATAACTACTATAATACTGCTCCTATAGTCAAGAAAATAACTACTATAATACTGTCCCCTATATACAAGAATATAACTACTATAATACTGCTCCTATATACAAGAATATAACTACTATAATACTGCTCCTATATACAAGAATATAACTACTATAATACTGCCCCTATATATAATAATATAACTACTATAATACTGCCCCCTATATACAAGAATATAACTACTATAATACTGCTCCTATAGTCAAGAAAATAACTACTATAATACTGTCCCCTATATACAAGAATATAACTACTATAATACTGCTCCTATATACAAGAATATAACTACTATAATACTGCCCCCTATATAATACTGCTCCTATATACAAGAATATAACTACTATAATACTTCTCCTATATACAAGAATATAACTACTATAATACTGCCCTATATACAATAATATAACTACTATAATACTGCCCCCTATATACAAGAATATAACTACTATAATACTTCTCCTATATTCAAGAATATAACTACTATAATACTGCCCCTATATACAAGAATATAACTACTATAATACTGCCCCCTATATACAAGAATATAACTACTATAATACTGCCCCTATATACAAGTATATAACTACTATAATACTGCCCCCTATATACAAGAATATAACTACTATAATACTGCTACTATATACAAGAATATAACTACTATAATACTGCCCCTATATACAAAGAATATAACTACTATAATACTGCCCCTATATACAAGAATATAACTACTATAATACTCCCCCTATATACAAGAATATAACTACTATAATACTGCCCCCTATATACAAGAATATAACTACTATAATACTGCTCCTATATACAAGAATATAACTACTATAATACTGCCCCCTATATACAAGAATAGAACTACTATAATACTGCCCCCTATATACAAGAATTTAACTACTATAATACTGCTCCTATATACAAGAATATAACGACTATAATACTGCCTCCTATATACAAGAATATAACTACTATAATACTGCTCCCTATATACAAGAATATAACTACTATAATACTGCTCCTATATACAAGAATATAACTACTATAATACTGCTCCCTATATACAAGAATATAACTACTATAATACAGCTCATATATACAAGAATATAACTACTATAATACTGCCCCCTATATACAAGAATATAACTACTATAATACTGCTCCTATATACAAGAATATAACTACTATAATACTGCCCCCTATATACAAGAATATAACTACTATAATACTGCTCCTATATACAAGAATATAACTACTATAATACTGCCCCCTATATACAAGAATATAACTACTATAATACTGCTCCTATATACAAGAATATAACTACTATAAGGCAGGGTTCACACGTGGCGGAATTTCACTTAAATTCCGCTGCGGACACTCCGCAGCGTTAATCCGCAGCGGAGCCGTTTCTCCATTGACTTCCACTTTAATTTAGCAGTGTTCGTTTAGACGATGCGTAAAATTCCGCTGCGGAGCATAGGCTGCGGAGCGGAATTTGGTGTCCGCAGCATGCTCTGTCTGTTGCGGAGCAGTGGCGGACTCATGGCGGAATTTCTCCATTGACTTCAATGGAGATTCTAATTTCCGCAATGAAGTCCGCAGCTGTCATGCACATGTTATGTGTGCTGCGGATGCGTCTTGCTTTTTTAACTTGACATTTCTTCATTCTGGCTGGACCTATGTATTTCTAGGTCTACAGCCAGACTGAGGAAGTCAATGGGGCTCCCGTAATGACGGGAGCGTTGCTAGGAGACGTCAGTAAATAGTCACTGTCCAGGGTGCTGAAAGAGTTAAGCGATCGGCAGTAACTGTTTCTGCACCCGGGACAGTGACTACCGATCACAATATACAGCAACCTGTAAAAAAATATAAGTTCATACTTACCGAGAACTCCCTGCTTCTGTCTCCAGTCCGGCCTCCAGGGATGACGTTTCAGTCTAAGTGACGGCTGCAGCCAATCACAGGCCAAGCACAGGCTGCAGCGGTCACATGGACTGCTGCGTCATCCAGGGAGGTCGGGCTGGATGCCGAAGGAGGGACGCGTCACCAAGACAACGGCCGGTAAGTATGAAATTCTTTTACTTTCACTAGGGAAAGTGCTGTCCCTTCTCTCTATCCTGCACTGATAGGGAGAAGGGAAGCACTTTTCCTGCAGTCCGCAGCAGCTAGTCCGCATCAATTTTCTGCACATTTTGGGCAGATCCGCAGCCGTAATCCGCAACCCGGATTAGGTGCGGCATTGATGCGGACAGTTGCGGAGGAAATCCGCCACGTGTGGCCATGCCCTAATACTGCCTCCTATATACAAGAATATAACTACTATAATACTGCCTCCTATATACAAGTCTATAACTACTATAATACTGCTCCCTGTATACAAGAATATAACTACTATAATACTGCTCCTATATACAAGAATATAACTACTATAATGCTGCCTCCTATATACAAGTCTATAACTACTATAATAATGCCCCCTATATACAAGAATATAACTACTATAATACTGCCCCCTATATCCAAGAATATAACTACTATAATACTGCTCCTATATACAAGAATATAACTACTATAATACTGCCCCTATATACAAGAATATAACTACTATAATACTGCTCCTATATACAAGAATATAACTACTATAATACTGCTCCTATATACAAGAATATAACTACTATAATACTGCCTCCTATATACAAGAATATAACTACTATAATACTGCTCCCTATATACAAGAATATAACTACTATAACACTGCCCCTATATACAAGAATATAACTACTATAATACTGCCCCCTATATACAAGAATATAACTACTATAATACTGCCCCCTATATACAAGAATATAACTACTATAATACTGCCCCCTATATACAAGAATATAACTACTATAATACTGCCCCCTATATACAATATAATTACTATAATACTGCCCCCTATATACAAGAATATAACTACTATAATACTGCCCCTATATACAAGAATATAACTACTATAATACTGCTCCTATATACAAGAATATAACTACTATAATACTGCCTCCTATATACAAGAATATAACTACTATAATACTGCTCCCTATATACAAGAATATAACTACTATAATACTGCTCCTATATACAAGCATATAAATACTGTAATACTGCTCCTATATACAAGAATATAACTACTATAATACTGCTCCCTATATACAAGAATATAACTACTATAATACTGCTCCTATATACAAGCATATAAATACTGTAATACTGCTCGTGCATAGTGCCATACTGCACCCGCATCGTGCCATAGTGTGTCCACATATGCCAAACATTGCCCAAATAGTATCAGACGGTGCAGCAAGTGCCATACTTAGCCCTTGTAGTCATAAAGTGCCGAATAGTATGAAACCTTCCCAGGAGCGCCATACTTTGCTGACATAATGCCTTGGTAAACAGTGCCCAGTGAGTGCCATACTGTGCCGAGATAAATCGCGCCCACCGTCCCCAGTGACACAGTTGCCACCTTCACAGAGCATCCACCACTGAACTTCTAGACTACGCGGACCAGGAGGGTTACACTAACGACACCTGAAAACATGACCCGACCACTAGGCATGCCAATGATACAATTCTATTATACTCTATACGAAAAACACTACAACCCCCAACATGACCCGACCACTAGACATGCCAACAATACAATTCTATTATACTCTATACGAAGAACACTACAACCCCCAACATGACCCGACCACTGGATATAGCTATAATACAATTCTGTTATAATCTATACGAAGAACACTACAACCCCCAACATGACCCTACCACTAAACATGCCAATAATACAATTCTGTTAGACTCTATACGAAGAACACTACAACCCCCAACATGACCCGACCACTGGATATAGCTATAGTACAGTTCTATTATACTCAACTACAACCCCCAACATGACCCGACCACTGGATATAGCTATAGTACAGTTCTATTATACTCAACTACAACCCCCAACATTATCCCGACCACTGGATATAGCTATAGTACAGTTCTATTATACTCAACTACAACCCCCAACATGACCCGACCACTGGATATAGCTATAGTACAGTTCTATTATACTCAACTACAACCCCCAACATTATCCCGACCACTGGATATAGCTATAGTACAGTTCTATTATACTCAACTACAACCCCCAACATGACCCGACCACTGGATATAGCTATAGTACAGTTCTATTATACTCAACTACAACCCCCAACATGACCCGACCACTGGATTTAGCTATAGTACAGTTCTATTATACTCAACTACAACCCCCAACATGACCCGACCACTGGATATAGCTATAGTACAGTTCTATTATACTCAACTACAACCCCCAACATGACCCGACCACTGGATATAGCTATAGTACAGTTCTATTATACTCAACTACAACCCCCAACATGACCCGACCACTGGATATAGCTATAGTACAGTTCTATTATACTCAACTACAACCCCCAACATGACCCGACCACTGGATATAGCTATAGTACAGTTCTATTATACTCAACTACAACCCCCAACATGACCCGACCACTGGATATAGCTATAGTATAGTTCTTTTATACTCAAATACAACCCCCAACATGACCCGACCACTGGATATAGTTATAGTACAGTTCTATTATACTCAACTACAACCCCCAACATGACCCGACCACTGGACATGATCATAACATAATTCTATAATACTTTATACAGAGAACACTACAACTCCCAACATGTCTATAGTGACTGCATCTCCTGAATGAAGCTTTTGCTCTATATTTTCTCCATAGTTTGTGAGGTGAGGTCTCTACTTCCCAATAATTGACATCATTTGGTGGGAGGGTTGAGCTGAGGTCACAGGAATCCTCTAGAAGTCGGATCTTTAGGTGAATGGACGATCCGCAGACACAAACATCTGGGGAAAATTAGGAATTCTCTCTGCTCAGAAATGTTACTCGGAAATTCCAGGGAAAGTGAGGAGGGATCAGCAAAAAAACAAAATAAATACACATTATGGCTGTGACTATATCTGCAGAAGCTGCAGGCCTCATCCTTCCAAAATCATAGATCATCTCATACTCCATTCACAACTAGAGCTGCATTCATAATTCTGCTGGTTCACTTTGGGACCTCACTATTAACTCTATTGGTTCAATGTCTGTACAGAAGATGACACTAAACTGATATCTCTCATAAATTCTAAGTAGCAGCCAGTGGAGTTCTGAATGCAGCTTTGGTTGTGACTGGAGTACAAGATCAGTAAAGCAAACTACTAGTGAGTGGTGACCCGCCTTTCACCTGACCTGCTGAAGCCTCAAGGTGTTTTCACCTACAGGTGCCACCCTCCCCGCTCGTAGCGACAGCAGAATTGCCCTCGTCCCTGTTACCCTGAAGCCTCCCCAACCTAATTGACACAAGTCTCTTATTTCCCAGGGTCTTTTTCCCATACAAAATCCTTAGTCACTAAGTGTTCCAAAAAGGGGCTGAATTCTACATTCCAAGTGGGATCCCTGAGCCCTCAACCCTAAACTTGGCGCCTGGTGACTCTTTTCTCTCAAAGGACCTTGGATTCTAGGTCATGTCTTCTAGACCTCTTAGATCCCACTTTAGTCTTGGGACTATCTCTACCTCATAGTCTTGGGCTAAAGGCCCTGAACCTCATGTATCTACGGACCATCGGTGAGAGGACCATGAATGTTCACTCGTCTCGGAGGGCCCTTTCTGATGGACTCTTTGGTCTTTTGGACAACTTTTTCCATTAGACTGGCCCCCAAGAGCATAACTTGGCTCCAATGGGACTTTCCTATAGCCCCTTTCTGATATTACAAATAGTGGGAATGTAATTTCTTAATCTCAAAGTATCCGGAGCAAGGACTGTTTTATCTTTTCAAGGATTGTTCTTCACAACATCTTGGTATCACTTGTCTCCGAGCGACTTTGGTCTCAGCAAAGAGTTTTTGAACTAACCCGAAAGTCATGTCTCTAGTTTGTAGACTGGACTACATGGCGCCCCCAATCTCTTCTTTGTGTAAGGACCCGAGATTAGAGACCCTACATTATCACTTGTTTCTGTGAGCCTTCTCTAGAAACTTTTAGGTTCTTCTTTAGAGTTTTTGGATTAGAAGAGTAAATTTTCTTGACCCCGGGCCCTGAGAGTTTTTAGTTTCTTGATTAGAAGCCCTAATTTTTTTTTTTTTATCTATCTAAGAACCATTCATAAGAGGCCCAGAATTATAACTTGTCTCTAAGGGTCTCTCTCTGGGAACTTCTAGGTCCTTCTTTAGAGTTTTTGGATTTGAGGGAGTAAATGGTCATGTCCCGGATCTTGGGAGTTTTTGACTTCTTGACTAGGGACCCCAAGTCTTATCTATCTAAGGACCATAGATTATAGATTCCCAGAATTATCACTGAGGGTCTTGGTTGAGTGACCCTAAGTTGTCTCTTCTCAATTTTGGACTAAAGGAAGGTAATTTTTCTACATTGGAGAATCTGGATCTAGGGGCCCTAAAAAAAAATTATAATCTATATAAAGGGCCCTGTATTATGACTTGGCCACAAGGACCCTTCTTATAACTTGGGGGGGATGAACTTACTTTACACCAGTCCAGTCTACGTCCTAAATAAGAACCTATATGAGGTCTTGCAGTCTCTGAAGCCCCTTGTCTTGAGATACTTGTCACAGTTTTTGGATTAAGAGGGTGTCTTTTCCATAAAATGGAGTGTCCATAGCTTGGAGCCCTAGATTTCTTATCTGCCAAGGACTTTATATACTAGATGGTCTAAGGTTTCTAAAGTCTTCAAACTTACCTTGGGAATTTTTCCCCTCTTTTGAGGTTTTGGACTAGAAGGAAGTCATTTCGAAGGTCCAGTAGGATCCCTCAACCCCTATAAACCTGAGCGCGCTAGATTAGAGGCTCTGAGGTATTACTAGATCCTGGTTATGGGGTTTATTTTGCTCTCATCTTGGGCCTCAGCTCCTGCAGTGACTCTTGGACTTGGGAGAGACCGTCTGTCCATCACGGTCCAGTCATCTCAGGTCTCCTTGATTGGATGAACGTCTTGTTATTATGTAACTAATCAGTGACCCTTATGTGGGATCTGATACATTCTACACCAGTCTTCTAAATACCGGGGGAAGGAAGGAACCGCCACCTCCCTACTGGTCGACTCACCTCCATACTGGTCGACTCACCTCCATACTGGTCGACTCACCTCCATACTGGTCGACTCCCCTCCATACTGGTCTACCCCCCTCCATACTGGTCTACCCCCCTCCATACTGGTCTACCCCCCTCCATACTGATCTACCCCCCTCCATACTGGTCTACCCCCCTCCATACTGGTCTACCCCCCTCCATACTGATCTACCCCCCTCCATACTGGTCTACCCGCCTCCCTACTGGTCTACCCGCCTCCCTACTGGTCGACTCGCCTCCCTACTGGTCGACTCGCCACCCTACTGGTCGACTCGCCTCCCTACTGGTGTACCCGCCTCCATACTGGTGTACCCACCTCCATACTGGTCTACTCGCCTCCATACTAGTGTACCCATATCCATACTGGTCTACCCACCTCCATACTGGTCTACCCACCTCCATACTGGTCTACTCACCTCCATACTGGTCTACCCACCTCCATACTGGTCTACTCCCCTCCATACTGGTCTACTCCCCTCCATACTGGTCTACCCCCCTCCATATTGGTCTACCCCCCTTCATATTGGTCTACCCCCCTTCATACTGGTCTACTCACCTCCCTACAGGTCTACTCACCTCCCTACTGGTCTACCCCCCTCCATACTGGTCTACCCCCCTCCATACTGGTCTAATCCCCTCCATACTGGTCTACCCCCCTCCATACTGGTCTACTCCCCTCCATACTGGTCTACTCCCCTCCATACTGGTCTACTCCCCTCCATACTGGTCCATTCACCTCCATACTGGTCCATTCACCTCCATACTGGTCCATTCACCTCCATACTGGTCTAACCACCTCCATACTGGTAAACTCACCTCCATACTGGTCTACTCACCTCCATACTGATCCTCTCGCCCTCAGTGGCCATTCCCTGCGCTCCTGTGGATAAGTTCTCTTTCTGCTGCTGTTGTGGCTGCAATCAGTCCTAAAGGCGGGGGCAGTTTTCTGGGCGTGGGCACAGCTGGACGCACACATGTACCATTCATCCAGCTGGAATGGGACGCTATCCATGGAGCGGGGAGCACAGATTCCTCATTGTCTGCACCGCCAGATATTTAACACGCTCTGTGCAAGCATCAGATAACCCAGTGTGGTGATGATCTGCGGAGACACCTAAAACTACAACTCCCAGCAATCACTGCCTGTAAAGGAGGTTGTGGGTTGTAGTTTTACAGGTTGTAAGTTATCTACTACTGGTGTATAGAGGGAAAACCGTTCTAAAGAGGTTGAAAACTGAACGCTGATGTTGATGCTGGGAGTTGTAGTTGTCTAATTACTAAAACTTCACTTGCCATTAGTTACTTTCAGCCTGGCTCTGCATATTGTTTCACTCTGTCTGTTTTGCAACTACTACTCTCAGCATGCTATGACAGATACAGGAACAGACGCCCTTCATTATGGAAGAATGACAAAAATGGATCCTGCCCTCCCAAGGTTTATTGTCACCCAGCTTTTCCAGAGTCCAGAATGACAAATCTCCCTAGTCATGTCATCGCCTACTCTCATATTGCTGCATCACTAGGCAGATTTACTATTCAGAGGTCTCGGAAAGCTGGGTGTTCATCTCTAGATACATCTGTTTATGGGAAAGCTGGGTGACATCAAATAGGACCTCCGTTCCCGCTCTTACTGGGGTTGTCACCCTGCTTTCCCAGACTGCTGAATGGTAAATGTACCTACAGCTCCCATTATAACGACTTAAGTAGGAGAATTTCTCATACAGCCAATTGACAACCGACGTGGGAGCTGAAATTGCCGCCATATTGGTTGTCACCCAGCTTTCCCGCAAAAAAAAGATAACGGCTGAATGGAGGTTTAACAAATTGATAGAAGACGGATTATCCAGTTCACACAACTTCATTTTATATTTAGGCTGGAGAATTCCTTTAAGGCCGCACATACATAGTGCAGGTATTACAGTAAGCGGGTGTAGGGGGTGTTTGGGGTATTGCTTTGGGCTCGGCTTGTGTTAAATATGAGACGGGCGCTGGAAAAGCTAAATATAGAGGCTCGAACCTCAGCAAGAATGTGGCGCCTGTGTGAAAGAGGCCGGAGCGCTGCACAGGAGGATGAGGAGCAGTGAACGTCACCAGTTCAGAAATCCTCTCATGGAGACACAGAGGTGGTAAAACACATGAGATACCGCCGCCATGACACCGAAAATGGCGCCACAATAATGTAACATTTATTGGAGGGAGGTCCGGGCGCCGCGTCTGGACTAACACAGTGTACGCCGAATGGGAGGAGACATGTCGCAGTATGGAAGCTGTGAGGTCACGCCCCCTTTTTAAGAAATACGGCGCATGGTTCCAGTTTATAGTTAAAGTTGTATCTAAGGTCATCCATCAAGGGTCACGTATGTCACTGGCCATAGATTATATATATATATACCCCTGTGTGCATGTGCGGAAAAGTTAACAAAATTCGACAACCTTTTTGAGGGCCAGTTCTGAGAGGGTGCGGTTTACCGGGTGATGCTTACCATTGGGGCAGGGATTGTCAGGGCGTGGCTTACCATAGGGCGGCGCTGTCTGGGCGTGGCTTAGCATGGGGTGTGGTTTATCTGGGAGTGGCTTACCATGGGACTGGGTTTGTCTGGGCGTGGGTTTACCATTGGGTTGGGTTTTCTGGGCGTGGCTTACCATTGGATTGGGTGTGTCTGGGCGTGGCTTACCATTGGTGCGGGGTTTATCAGAATATAATTTTTTTCTGAATATTCCCCGTATATTGTCCTCACTATAGGGACCTTACATTGAGGACAGTATAGAGGGAGGGGATATCCCACAACAGAGATCTCAGACGTCATTTGCAATTAAAATGACAATTTTTATAAAGTCTGGATAACCCCAAAGTTAACAAAATTAGACAACTTTTTTTGAGGGCCAGTTCTGAGAGGGTGCAGTTTACCGGGTGATGCTTACCATTGGGGTTGGGTTTGTCTGGGCGTGGCTTACCATGAGATAGATAGATAGATAGATAGATAGATAGATAGATAGATAGATAGATAGATAGATAGATAGATAGATAGATAGATAGATAGATATGAGAGAGATAGATAGATAGATAGATAGATAGATAGATAGATAGATAGATAGGAGATAGATAGATAGATAGATAGATAGATAGATAGATAGATAGATAGATAGATAGATAGATAGATAGATAGATAGATAGATATGAGATAGATAGATAGATAGATAGATAGATAGATAGATAGATAGATAGATAGATAGATAGATAGATAGATAGATAGATATGAGATAGATAGATAGATAGATAGATAGATAGATAGATAGATAGATAGATAGATAGATAGATAGATAGATAGATAGATAGATAGATAGATAGATAGATAGATATGAGATAGATAGATAGATAGATAGATAGATAGATAGATAGATAGATAGATAGATAGATAGATAGATAGATAGATAGATAGATAGATAGATAGATAGATAGATAGATTTCGATTCTTGAATATACACTAATTTTACTTTTTCTATTCTAGATGAAGATGCATCTTACGGGATATCACTTCTGTGGATCGATTGGATCATTTGCATTGATTTTATGTATGGCTGATAATCCTGGTTTTATGCTTTATGGCACTGTCTTCCCATGCATTCTATGTTTAATATTGATCTGTGGTGACGTTAGGCAGATAAGTGTTCTATGTTGCTATGACCCATTGCTGGTATGAGGCTCCCCAGTTACGCCAATTACACACGTCTTACGACGCTAGTGGGGAGGCTTGGGACTGTACTTTGTCGTGTGTACGTTATGTTTACGTGATAGGGTGCTTTTCCTTTGTGTGAGTGACATGGATCTGCTTGCTGCGGATCGGTGACCTCCTGCCGTCTCTGCTGCAATGTTTAACGTGTTGTACTCTCTTTACTGGTATAGAGCCCGGTAATATCGTGGTCTGTGACACTTTCTTGCCTGTCATCGCTGTCCAATTCTGTATAACTTACATTTAATTAGAGATGGGCAGAACGCCTAAACTTTTCGATTGATCCAGGATCCAACATGGCGCCGGTGCACTCAGATATGTTGTGCGCATGCGCCGATTATGACACACTTGTGTGTGACCTTTACCCTCAGCCATACGTTCACGCATGCGCAGTTGCGCCTCGTGGACGCCGCCATTGCGGTTTTATGATCTGACATCCCCAGGTGATATCCTTTTTAGATTTTGTATTATCCTGATTACACGATTGTTCACACATATGCCTATATTATAATATACACATATTGGATGTATTTTGCTGTCTGTGTATTCTGTAACACGCTTGTATTGTGATATTTTGCACACATGCATATTGACATATCACTAATGGAGATATTTTGCACATTTTATGTATACATTTTTGTCTATACTTATATTTGTACTTGATTGTCGTTATCAATTTGTTAATCAGTGTGCTGATTTATACCACGGTTGTTTCACTTGTCATTTGCTTGAGAAAGGCTCTAGTGGATAGAGCTGAAACGTCGCACTTGGGGCCAATAAAGTACCCTTCTTTTTTCACTTCATCTATGGTGTGCTGCCTATTTTTGTATTTCTGTAGATAGATAGATAGATAGATAGATAGATAGATAGATAGATAGATAGATAGATAGATAGATAGATAGATAGATAGATAGATAGATAGATAGATAGATAGATAGATAGATAGATAGATAGATAGATAGATAGATATGAGATAGATAGAGAGAGATAGATAGAGATAGATAGATAGATAGATAGATAGATAGATAGATAGATAGATAGATAGATAGATAGATAGATAGATAGATAGATAGATAGATAGATAGATAGATAGATAGATAGATAGATAGATAGATAGATATGAGATAGATAGATAGATAGATAGATAGATAGATAGATAGATAGATAGATAGATAGATAGATAGATAGATAGATAGATAGATAGATAGATAGATATGAGAGATAGATAGATATGAGATAGATAGATAGATAGATAGATAGATAGATAGATAGATAGATAGATAGATAGATAGATAGATAGATAGATAGATAGATAGATAGATAGATATGACATATAGTAACATTGGCGCTATCTGCTGTCGTTGCCCCGTGTGTCACATGTAGCAGAGGTTGAAGCGTTAGGTGTGTCAGGTCACATTTCACACGTGGCGTATTTGGCACGCTCGTGGTATATTTACATATGGCGGTGTGGGCAGCAGGATGTATATAATTGTCCAGCGCTGCTGATAATTCCGGTCACTTTATAATAGAACAGAAAGAAACCGAGATCCACAATGAAATAGATCATTCTGGGAAATACCACGTTCATAAGTGACCACTGCGGGTGGCGTTTACCTGCACTGAGCTCTGCTACATTCTGTCAATTCCTCATTATTGTTAAGATCTCTGCTTGCTGTCAGTGGATGAAACTATTCTTGTTTTCATCCAGGGCATCTCCAATTGACACAGATGCGGGTCTCATTACAAGAGACTGTGATCCATTTTACTCAGTGCTGTGTAGAGAATAAAGTGGCTTCATGTGAAAATGGCAACAAGCTGCTGTTGACTGATCTATTTTCCTTAATCAACATTACAGAAGCTTTGCAGACAGCCCCTGACAGAAGGGTTGAAGTGACTTCTATATTAACTTCTATTGACTTCTATATTAAAGGCTTGCAGATGGAGCGGCTGATAAGAACTAGAGGAGACAAGTCTGTCCAAGCATGCTGGGGGTTGTAGTTTCACAACCGCTGGAGAGCCATAGTTTCCGTGCCACAGTATCAGATGTTAAGGAGCGAGGCTGTCCTGGGTTTACACACAATTCATAAAAGTTGAGAAATTATAAGATCCGTCAACAGTATCTAACCTGCTTGTTGACAGTTTCCATATGGAAACAGTTTTTCAGCGTAAGAATGAACTTAATGGACATTGCAACAATGTTAAATGTTACACCGGCTGACTACAGAGGTGGACAATCCCTTTAAATGTAGACCGAGTTATGAAAGCCTCGTCTTTTCACCACCACCTCGCTGCCGTCCCTCCGGCTCAGATATAGCTGAAATTCTTGAATAGTGCAGGATGTGACTCACAGGAGCCCTAGAAAGTCAAAGTGCACATGAGACGTGAATGAGGATGCAGGGGATTTCATCACGGGGAGAGTTCTCGCTGCAGAGGAACTAAGCCTAAAATGCTATATTTATAGTGCGCATAGCTGAGCTGCGCTGACGGACTCACCACTGAGCAGTGCCAGGACATGTATGGGCTCTGCTTCATTCTCTACAAAACCATCCGACATATGCTATACCTGAGCCTCCCACATGTGACTCCGCATACCCTATCACACTGTAAATCAATGGTCGGTCAACTGTGGCTCTCCTTCCGTTGTCAGACTACAAGTCCCAGCATGCCCGGATAGTCTGCAGGTCTGTCAGTCTGGAACTTTGAGAGCCATAGATGGCAGATGGCTGCAGCCCTTGCCAGGCATTGGGGCCACTGCTTGGGTCCATGATGTTCTGGGTGCCTGTACTAGTTTTTCTCCCTGCCACATCCTTCATCCTTCTGTGCTGAGAAGTGTCATAATATATTTTTTAGCTTAATTTTTCTGATACAGAGCTCCAAATCCCCTGCATAGATAGAGTTACATAATAAAAATTCTGCTGCCTGCAGCCACCACTAGGGGGAGCTCAGGAGCTCACTGCATACTGTATAATCAGTAAGCAGTGAGCTCCCTCTAGTGGTGGCTGCAGATAGACAGAATTGTTTCATGTAACTCTATGACTATGCAGAGGATTTGGAGCTCTGTATCAGAAAAAACAACAAAATGAATCAGCGCAGAATGTTGGACCAATAACATAGTGATAAAAGGAAATCAAATTCAATTACAATCAAATTGATTTGCTTTCAGTACCAGATGGCAGTGCCCGCTCTCGCCCATAGAAAGAAGATCTGTGAAATGTTGTGAGATCTCCGCTCTGTATGAATGTGATGACCAGTATGAGATGACAGAGGGTCTCTATTTGGGGCGCCCGTCTGGCTCTGCCTGACTCTGCTTGGTTGATGGTGGGGTGTGACGAGTATCTCCATGCTGGGCATTTCTCCATGTGTGCCAGCTGTGCCCGGGGAAGAAAGCAGAGCCTGTTACATGGCCACTCATTACTCCCTCCCCCGCACCCTACACATTGTGTACGTCAGGATAAGTGGAGGCTGCAGATGAGAAGATCCAAGAAATCTGTGTCCTGTCAGGAGGATCTGGATGAATGAAGAATAAAACGCTGGATGTTCAGAGTCGCCCTCAGCGATGATGTCATCACCCGCCAACTCTGCGTTATCTTCACTCACCCCATATCAGTGAATATGGAAAGGCACCAGCAGTTAGATCACTGCTTGCTGCTGGGGTGTCAGTGATTCACCGGTCCTGACTCTATTATTGTCAGCACTATCTGTGGGATGCGCTAAGATGGCACTATCGATGGGGGTACTAATAATAGGGGCATTCTGCCAGAACTATAATGGGACTATTAACGGAGGCATTGTTCTGGCACTGGGATGGCACTGCTGGCACAATGGATGGGGCACTTTTCTGGCATCATAAAGACACTTTTAGTAAAGAGCACTGTACTGTAGTTATTAATAGGGAAGACTCTGCAGACAATATTGATGGGAGCACTACAATGGCACTATTAATGAGGGCACTATGATGGGGCAGTATGGTGGTGCTATTAACGAGGGCACTATGGTGGTGCTGTCAATGGGGGAACTAGGATGGTGCTTTTGATGGGGAACTAGGATGGTGCTATTGATGGGGCACTATGATGGTGATATTATAATAATAATAATAATAATCTTTATTTATATAGCGCCAACATATTACGCAGCACTTTACAATGTAGAGGGAACATGAAAACAATATCAGACATTACATAGTGACAAAGTTCATTTACAATTCAAACCTGGGGAGTGAGGACCCTGCTCGCAAGAGCTTACAATCTATGAGGACATAATGGAGACACAAAGTGTAACAGTGTTTGTTCTGTACAATGGTCCGGCCATCTTTATACACATGCGGTGGTGACATAAAGCTGCATGAGCCGGTCACCAGCCAGTATCCGTGTATGACGGACATGAAGAGAAGGAGTGTGAGGGAATCTTATTCTGATGACTAATCTAAATGGAGGGCCATGAAAAGGAGTCAGATTAGGGAATGTTATAGGCCTGTCTAAATAGATGTGTTTTCAGGGCACGTTTAAAACTGTGGATATTGGGAATTAATCGGATTGTCTGGGGTAGCGCATTCCAGAGGACGGAGCAGCACGAGAGAAATCCTGGAGACGGTAGTGGGAGGTTCGGATTATGGAGGATTTTAATCTAAGGTCGTTGGCAGAACGTAGAGCCCGAGTAGGGTGGTAGACAGAGATGAGGGAGGAGATGTAAGGAGGTGCAGCACTGTGGAGAGCTTTGTGGGTGAGAGTAATAAGTTGATGGGGCACTATGATGGTGATATTGATGGGGCACTATGATGGTGATATTGATGGGGCACTATGATGGTGATATTGATGGGGCACTATGATGGTGATATTGATGGGGCACTATGATGGTGCTATTGATGGGGCACTATGATGGTGATATTGATGGGGCACTATGATGGTGATATTGATGGGGCACTATGCTGGTGATATTGATGGGGCACTATGATGGTCTATTGATGGGGGCGTTATGATGGTGCTATTGATGGGGCACTATGATGGTGATATTGATGGGGCACTATGATGGTGCTATTGATGGGGCACTATGATGGTGATATTGATGGGGCACTATGATGGTGATATTGATGGGGCACTATGATGGTGATATTGATGGGGCACTATGATGGTCTATTGATGGGGGCGTTATGATGGTGCTATTGATGGGGCACTATGATGGTGATATTGATGGGGCACTATGATGGTGCTATTGATGGGGCACTATGATGGTGATATTGATGGGGCACTATGATGGTGATATTGATGGGGCACTATGATGGTGATATTGATGGGGCACTATGATGGTCTATTGATGGGGGTGTTATGATGGTGCTATTGATGGGGCACTATGATGGTGATATTGATGGGGCACTATGATGGTGCTATTGATGGGGCACTATGATGGTGATATTGATGGGGCACTATGATGGTCTATTGATGGGGGCGTTATGATGGTGCTATTGATGGGGCACTATGATGGTGATATTGATGGGGCACTATGATGGTGCTATTGATGGGGCACTATGATGGTGATATTGATGGGGCACTATGATGGTGATATTGATGGGGCACTATGATGGTGATATTGATGGGGCACTATGATGGTCTATTGATGGGGGCGTTATGATGGTGCTATTGATGGGGCACTATGATGGTGATATTGATGGGGCACTATGATGGTGCTATTGATGGGGCACTATGATGGTGATATTGATGGGGCACTATGATGGTGATATTGATGGGGCACTATGATGGTGATATTGATGGGGCACTATGATGGTCTATTGATGGGGCACTATGATGGTGATATTGATGGGGCACTATGATGGTCTATTGATGGGGGCGTTATGATGGTGCTATTGATGGGGCACTATGATGGTGATATTGATGGGGCACTATGATGGTGCTATTGATGGGGCACTATGATGGTGATATTGATGGGGCACTATGATGGTGATATTGATGGGGCACTATGATGGTGATATTGATGAGGCACTATGATGGTCTATTCATGGGGGCGTTATGATGGTGCTATTGATGGGGCACTATGATGGTGAAATTGATGGGGCACTATGATGGTGCTATTGATGGGGCACTATGATGGTGATATTAATGGGGCACTATGATGGTGATATTGATGGGGCACTACGATGGTCTATTGATGGGGGCGTTATGATGGTGCTATTGATGGGGCACTATGATGGTGATATTGATGGGGCACTATGATGGTGCTATTGATGGGGCACTATGATGGTGCTATTGATGGGGCACTATGATGGTGATATTGATGGGGCACTATGATGGTGCTATTGATGGGGCACTATGATGGTGATATTGATGGGGCACTATGATGGTGATATTGATGGGGCACTATGATGGTCTATTGATGGGGGCGTTATGATGGTGCTATTGATGGGGCACTATGATGGTGATATTGATGGGGCACTATGATGGTGCTATTGATGGGGCACTATGATGGTGATATTGATGGGGCACTATGATGGTGATATTGATGGGGCACTATGATGGTGATATTGATGAGGCACTATGATGGTCTATTCATGGGGGCGTTATGATGGTGCTATTGATGGGGCACTATGATGGTGAAATTGATGGGGCACTATGATGGTGCTATTGATGGGGCACTATGATGGTGATATTAATGGGGCACTATGATGGTGATATTGATGGGGCACTACGATGGTGCTATTAATGGGGCACTTTGATGGCACTATGATAGGGCAATGTCATTGTACTATTAATATGGATAATATGATGGTGCTTTTGATGGGGATGGGGCACTGTAATTGCACTATTAATGGAGACACTATGATGGGTCTATCGATAGGGCACTGTGATTGTACTATTAATGGAGACACTATGATGGGTCTATCGATGGGGCACTGTGATTGTACTATTAATGGAGACACTATGATGGGTCTATCGATGGGGCACAGTGATTGCACTATTAATGGAGACACTATGATGGGTCTATCAATGGGGCACTGTGATTGCACTATTAATGGAGACACTATGATGGGTCAATCGATGGGGCACTGTGATTGCACTATTAATGGAGACACTATGATGGGTCAATCGATGGAGCACTGTGATTGCACTATTAATGGAGACACTATGATGGGTCAATCAATGGGGCACTGTGATTGCACTATTAATGGAGACACTATGATGGGTCTATCAATGGGGCACTGTGATTGCACTATTAATGGAGACACTATGATGGGTCAATCGATGGGGCACTGCGATTGCACTATTAATGGAGACACTACGATTGGTTTATCGATGGGGCACTTTGATTGCACTATTAATGGAGACACTACAATTGGTCTATCGATGGGGCACTTTGATTGCACTATTGATAATTAATTCAAATTTATTTTTACAATATTAGATTTTCCAAACCTCCAGTGTTATTACCCACAATCCTCACATCTCTGAGGTTTCCTTCCCGTCCAGCCGATAAACTAGAAGTGGAATTCCCCTTTAAGGAAGAGGTTTGACATGATTTCTAGGGCAGTTTGGAGGGTGCATGACCCCTGAGTACAGGACACACCTGGTTACACTGAGCAATGTCCATCCTGTCTCAGGTAGTGACCGATCCCGTCTCGTCTGTCGGACCTCCGGACATAAATCTTCACCCCTGACTCGTCTGAACTTCAAAGCTTCTATCACTTACCACATCACTAATTTATAGTAAAAAATGTGCCATTTCCCTAATTACAGGCAATATTTGTAGGAGAGAACAAGAAGGCACAGACCTCCCCCCCCCCAGAAAATCACAGACCCCCCCAGAAAATCACAGACCCCCGCCAGAAGATCAGAGACCCCCCCAGAAGATCACAGACCCCCCTAGAAGATCACAGCCCCCCCAGAAGATCACAGACCCCCCCCCCCCCCGGAAGATCACAGGACCCCCCCGAGAAGATCTTTGGTGTATTATATACTGTATATGTCTTTGGTGAGCGGAGTGATCAATGCTGGAGATTACTGGCTGATTGTGAGAAGAGATTCTGTGGTGGTGTCCCCATGATAACACTTCCTGCCCCTGGCAGTTCATTATTATTATTGGGACCGGATATCTCTCTTGTGGAGCACACGTCACTGATGATGTCACTAACATTTCCTGATGTCATGAGGGCCGTTATAACAGTACAGGGCAGATTCAGTGGCCAGACTATATACGGACAGCTCAGCACCTGACAACCTGGCAGATAGCAGAGAGCACTAGACTTGGCAGGGCCTATAGAGAGTGGATCTATAACTGTCAGCGACGGTGGGGTAGACGGGGGCCACACGGCTGGAGCCCCCTGATATAATCTGTAAAGTATCAAAGCAAAAAAAACAGAAAACCAGAAAGACACAAAACCAGACAAAGTCACGGACGAGCCCCAATGTGGAGAAAACCGGAACGTGATGGAAAAATCCTCTCACCCCTGGAAATCACCGAGGAGGCGGCCGGAACGTCACAGACAGGAAGGGAACAAAGGAAACACCACAATTCTACAAATTCATCTCAATTTACCCAAAGCCACAAATAACATGTATTTCAAGGAACATCTGCGGCTGACACACTGTTATGGGGGATCTGTGGCTGACACACTGTTATGGGGGATCTGTGGCTGACACACAGTTATGGGGGATCTGTGGCTGACACACAGTTATGGGGGATCTGTGGCTGACACACTGTTATGGGGGATCTGTGGCTGACACACTGTTATGGGGGATCTGTGGCTGACACACAGTTATGGGGGATCTGTGGATGACACACTGTTATGGGGAATCTATGGCTGACACACTGTTATGGGATATATGTGGCTGACACACTGTTATGGGGATCTGTGGCTGACACACTGTTATGGGGGATCTGTGGCTGGCACACTGTTATGGGGGATCTGTGGCTGACACACTGTTATGGGGGATCTGCAGCTGACACACTGTTATGGGGGATCTGTGGCTGACACACTGTTATGGGGAATCTATGGCTGACACACTGTTATGGGATATATGTGGCTGACACACTGTTATGGGGATCTGTGGCTGACACACTGTTATGGGGGATCTGTGGCTGGCACACTGTTATGGGGATCTGTGGCTGACACACTCTTATGGGGAATCTGTGGCTGACACACTGTTATGGGGATCTGTGGCTGGCACACTGTTATGGGGTTCTGTGGCTGGCACACTGTTATGGGGAATCTATGGCTGACACAATGTTATGGGGGATCTGTGGATGACACAATGTTATGGGGAATCTATGGCTGACACAATGTTATGGGGATCTGTGGATGACACAATGTTATGGGGGATCTATGGCTGACACACTGTTATGGGGATATGTGGATGACACTGTTATGAGGAATCTGTGGCTGACACACTGTTATGGGGATCTGTGGCTGGCACACTGTTATGGGATATATGTGGATGACACTGTTATGGGGCTCTGTGGCTGGCACACTGTTATGCGGATCTGCGGCTGGCACATTGTTATGGGGGGATTTGCGGCATCTCGAGGAGACGGGGGTGCAGGTTTACGTCTTCTTGCTCTTGATTGGCAGTCGGAGGAGTCGCGTGGATCGTCTTGCGCTTGTTCAGCCGTGATCAGACGTCGTATGTGGAATCTTCGAGCTTTCCGTTCCGGCCATTGGAAGATCTATAGGAATGTGTTATACGGATATAAGATGAATGATCGGCGTATAATCTCCGGTCACGAGACCGCCCAGGACTGAGCTGTCGTCTAAGCTTCACCTGCCGCCTGCACTTCAATCTGACCACAAGGCGACAGGCGGCGCGGCCTTTCATATAGGAGGAGACCGGCCATACTTATATCTGAGTAGCTGCCACCATGTGAATATCATTTCAGGCAGCTGGACATTATAGGGGATTTATCACGGGACCGACCTCCCTACAGAACCGGCCAATCCCGCGATTCTGAGTAATTTTATTCTCCTGTAAGGAGACAACCGGTAATGGCGGCTTTTATAAATCTACATATTTCCCAGCTCTCTTACTGCCCTGCATGAGTGTCAGTCTTTACTGCAGTTGTGGCATTCTATTCATGGACCAGGAGGCACAGGATGAGCATGGCTATAGGGGGGTTTCGGTTCTCCCGTCTGGATGGATAAGTCCCACTTGTGAGCAGCAATCAGAGATGATTGAACGGTCACCACCCGACATCATTACACAGGGTTGTGGGGTTATGGCATCTGCCAATTTCTGGGGATCTCGTTACAGCACCCGCTGCGATGCCCCGGCCCCGCTCCTGCGTCTGTACCGCTGCCAGAATACATCAAGGCACGAGCTGCAGAAAACCTGGACAACTGGACAGCGAGGGGGGGAGGGGAGGGGCGTCTGTCGACTGGGGGTCAAGACACAAATACCAAGTGATCAGATATAAGTAACACTCCACCTGCAGTCTCTCCAGTTACTGCATCATTTAATGCAATCTATTGCTCCCTGTTATCAGCCACGTAAAGGATAAGGCTATCTATAGGAAAAGTGAATGCAATTTACTGCTCCCTGTTGTCGTGGGGAGAGAGGGGAGAGGGAGAGGATGATTGTAGACTAGAAACCTCGCTGCCCCTATGACAACTACTTATGTCACCCATCTGCAGTGCTGAGACATTTACATCCATGTTAGTGGGGTCTCTGGTGACGCTGGTATCGGGGGCCGTCTTTATAGCGTTACGTCTTCTATCATTGTGTAGTATCGCAGCGTTATTTACAGGTGACAATATCTGCGTACACCCTCTATGACAAAATCCTGCACATGCTTGTCTGATACTAACGGGGAGTGGGAAAAGTAGTGTCTTACATCAATGTTATTCAATAAAGTATTTTTTATTTTTAACATTGATGTAACACACTACTTTTCCCACTCCCCGTTCCTTTGTTCATATATCGATAATTGGTGGTGTACACCTAGTGTGAATTACTCCAACATATTATATATAAAATTGTAAGAGGGTAATACCTATCTAAATATATCACTTGTCTGATACTATAATGGGGGCACTGTGGGTGACACTATAATGGGGGCACTGTGGATGACACTATAATGGGGGCACTGTGGATGACACTATAATGGGGGCACTGTGGATGACACTATAATGGGGGCACTGTGGATGACACTATAATGGGGGTACTGTGGATGACACTATAATGGAGGTACTGTGGATGACACTATAATGGGGGCACTGTGGATGACACTATAATGGGGGCACTGTGGATGACACTATAATGGGGGCACTGTGGGTGACACTATAATGGGGGCACTGTGGATGACACTATAATGGGGGCACTGTGGATGACACTATAATGGAGGTACTGTGGATGACACTATAATGGGGGCACTGTGGATGACACTATAATGGGGGTACTGTGGATGACACTATAATGGAGATACTGTGGCTGACACTATAATGGAGGTACTGTGGATGACACTATAATGGGGGTACTGTGGATGACACTATAATGGAGGTACTGTGGATGACACTATAATGGAGGTACTGTGGATTACACTATAATGGGGGCACTGTGGATGACACTATAATGGGGGTACTGTGGATGACACTATAATGGAGGTACTGTGGATGACACTATAATGGAGGTACTGTGGATTACACTATAATGGGGGCACTGTGGATGACACTATAATGGGGGTACTGTGGATGACACTATAATGGGGGCACTGTGGATGACACTATAATGGGGGCACTGTGGATGACACTATAATGGGGGCACTGTGGATGACACTATAATGGGGGCACTGTGGATGACACTATAATGGGGGCACTGTGGATGACACTATAATGGGGGTACTGTGGATGACACTATAATGGAGGTACTGTGGATGACACTATAATGGGGGCACTGTGGATGACACTATAATGGGGGCACTGTGGATGACACTATAATGGGGGCACTGTGGGTGACACTATAATGGGGGCACTGTGGATGACACTATAATGGGGGCACTGTGGATGACACTATAATGGAGGTACTGTGGATGACACTATAATGGGGGCACTGTGGATGACACTATAATGGGGGTACTGTGGATGACACTATAATGGAGATACTGTGGCTGACACTATAATGGAGGTACTGTGGATGACACTATAATGGGGGTACTGTGGATGACACTATAATGGGGGTACTGTGGATGACACTATAATGGAGGTACTGTGGATGACACTATAATGGAGGTACTGTGGATTACACTATAATGGGGGCACTGTGGATGACACTATAATGGGGGTACTGTGGATGACACTATAATGGAGGTACTGTGGATGACACTATAATGGAGGTACTGTGGATTACACTATAATGGGGGCACTGTGGATGACACTATAATGGGGGTACTGTGGATGACACTATAATGGGGGCACTGTGGATGACACTATAATGGGGGCACTGTGGATGACACTATAATGGGGGTACTGTGGATGACACTATAATCGGGGTACTGTATCTGGCACTGTTGTGAGGATAGTGCAGCTGACACTGTTATGGGGTACTACTGATGACACTGTTATGAGGGTACTGCACCTAACACTATTATTGGGTACTGCAGATGACATTGTTATGGGGGTACTGCAGGTGAAACTCTTATGTGGTACTCCAGATGACACTATAATGGGGTATTGCAGGTGACACTGTTATGGGGTACTGAAGATTACATTATAATGTGGTTACTGCAGCTGACACTGTAATGGGGGTTGCCCTGATGACACTGTTATGGGGTATTGCAGATGACACTGTTATGGGGTATTTCAGATGACATAATGTGGGTACTGCAGGTGACACTGTTATGGGGTAGTCCTGATGACACTATAATGGAGTATTGCAGCTGACACTGTTATGGGGTAATGTAGCTGACATTAAAATGTGGAGACTGCAGATGACACTGTTATGGGGGCACCGTGGGCTTTATGAGTCCAGTCCAGGTAAGGCTGTCTCTGTGTTACGCTGCGTGTATCAGTTATTCCCGTCTATAACATTTCGGGCCGCTCCGGTGAATGTGTCGGGTGGTCGCGCCCTTTATGTTTTCTTGCGGCCCGTGATAGCGGTATAATCGTGGCCCTCCCACCGGAAGAGGTCGTGCACCCCAACTTCAGGGTCTAGTCTGGAGTCTGTTTATTAATGGGGGCTGTTAGTTCAGGGGGTCAGTATTTATTTAGGGGTGTAGGGTCTATAGATTTTGGGGAGATGATGGGGGTCATAGTTACTATTTGTGATGTAAATATATAGTTGGGGGTGTGTCCTATATAAATGGGCGGAGCATAAAGAAAACAAAATTGCGCTCCACGCTGCGGGCGCCGCTTCAAACAACATTTTTTAGAGTCTCCCTGATGTCCCTTCCCCAAAGTTGACAAGTTTGATCTATTCCCCTTTTGGGCAGCATGGGGATCTGAAGAAGGGGATTTTGTTGTTCTCCTATACATTATATTATATATTACACCTATATAAACCCTGGTCTGTATACTGATAGGAATGGCCCGACAAGACTCATCAGCACTGATATTGTGAAACCATTTTTATAGGGACACATGGAGCCTGGGCCCGGCTAACCGCCCTTGTAGTCAAAAACCCATAAGGCCTCAAGTAT